>NW_026539068.1:0-230972 GCF_027791375.1 Indicator indicator | reverse complement strand
TTCACATGATCAACAAGCCTAACGCAATAATCATTAAATCTTAACCTGTATCTTGTGCTGGTTTGAGGCCAGACAGATCCTCTCTTGCCCCGAGAGGGACAAAAGAATGACACTCACACAAACGGATTGGAGAGTGATGGAAAGTTTAAATGGAAAAGCAATTGGTGAAACTACAAAGCATAGTGACAAGAATATCCCAAAGCATACAGAGCCCCTTACATAACACCCAAAGGCTTCCCAACTCTTCCCTTCTCCCCACCTGAGGGTATACCTAAACCCCCAGGGCTCTTTCTCCCCCCACTGCTACGCTAGTCTCAGGCTGGCCAGGTCTGAGACTGCCCCCCCCCCCCTTTCTCCTCATGGCATTAGGCCTAGACAGGCCTAAGAGGCCTTGCGATACTCCCCCACCGTTACCGGATAAGAGAGCATCTCCCATGGGAGCGGAGAGGGAAGAAAGAGGAAGAGAATGACTTTGCAGATGGATTTATAGGGCACAGGATTTATGGGTAGAAATACTCCGTTTCCTGTGTCCACCTTATTGGGTTGGACCCTGGGGACACTGGAGGTGTAGCTTATGTGGCAGCAACAGGAGGCACCCAGCCTGAACTGCCACATATCTAAACCAAAGGAATAGCTTATATACAATGTACCTGCCAACTTGGTCAATCAGTGCAGAAACAAACCATTTATAAAGCATCACATTTAAGACAGAGTATACCAAATGCCACAAAACCCAAAACAGCTTCAGTTTTGCTTCTTTGCCTTGCATTGTGTAGACGATTAATTATGATTTGGTGAGTTGAAAATTCCCCCCCAACATAAAATTGCCAGACCAGCTCAGTTAGAAAGCAAATGAATCTGTATTTACAAGCAAAATTACAATCTAGAAATGAAATGCAATGAATATGTACAAAATATGCTATATTTACATATATTTACAATTTATAAACAACACAAGACCCCCCCTGGACAAACCAGGGGGCTACCAACAGCTTCCCCCCTCCCTGCTCCCTTCCCCCCTGTACATGGCAAAGGAGAGAGAAGAGCAGAGAGTTTTTTATTAATACTAAGCCATATCAAAGCAATGCAGCAAAGGTCAGCAAAGACAGCAGAAGCCAGAGCTAGCATCTGCTAGAGAGAAGGAAGCAAAAAGAGAAAGTTAGCATACACACTAGCTTTTATCCTTGTTATCTGTCCAATGGGATTATTTAGACCTTATCATTATTTTCCTTTTTGCATCCAATAGTGATTTATTTACATTCTAGTACTTTCTGTTCAAGATCTGTGGAAAATTTTCCAGGCAGAGCCTAAAAATACCACAATATGGTTCCTGGGATCTCCCTTGCAGCCGCCTCCAGAAACTGCAAGTTTTATAATCCAATTTGTGAACCACGTGGCATAAATCCAAGGAGAATGGAACCCACCAAAAATAGTGTCTCCAGACACAGCTTCCATGAGGCCTTTGCAGCACGAGGGAAACCATACTGCTGGTGTGCATTCAGCAAACAGCAGCAGTTTACAGCACTTTACTGCTGGCCCAGCCTACCTATCCGGTAAAGTTAATTCATTATTGCAATTGTGGGCTATCACTCATGTTCCCAGTATTCCCCATTCCCCTACATGGCACACTGAAGCAACTTCTGCAAAAACAAAGAGGGGGAATGGCAGGAGATTCTCCAGAGGCCCGGTTAAACAAAGATATGTATGTTTTAAACCTTTTGCAGTTCTCAAATGATTCCCAGGAAACACCAATGATACATCATTTCAATTCTTTGACCACCCCCAGTGTAGTGCCATCAGGTGTCAAAGTGAAAGTTCGGGATCTAGAAACAGGTCAATGGTCTGATCCCTGTGAATTAATAACCTGGGGTGGAGGATATGCTTGTGTCTCAACAGGTTTTGGACCACAAAGGGTCCCCGCAATATGGGTCTGACTGGTGCTTTCATCATCCTTTGGATGCTGAGTGCAACAGCGGCCTTGCAGATCCCAAAGCCGGTACAACACATCAAATTTAGGAACACTAGCTTGCTGGGTAGTCAAACAGGCAAACGCCACTAGTGAGCTCACGGACATGGGTGTGATGAATTTGAAGGATTGTGTTGTATGGATCTGCAAGATCACTCTACATCTATTCGTAAAGATATTCAGCAATTGATTGCCCACTCCCAAAAGGTAAAACAGGACGTCGGTCTATTTGGATTAGATGCTCTAGGCAATTGGCTGGGCCTGAGCGGTTGGCTGAAAGGGTTAGTGCAGACTGGACTCTTAATATTAGCAATAGTATTAATTGGTTTGCTATGCCTTAGTTGTGCTTTGTCGTGTATAAACGCTTATTATTTCACATTACCAATTAAGCTTGGATTGTGCAAAAAGGAGACAGGGGAATTGTCGAGAAACAGCTAGAAGATAAAAGGCCATAAGCTGCACAATTCAAGCTAACTAACTATAAACAAGCTGACATGTTCTTGAGAGGCTGATAAGAGAAAGCTTGGCAAAGCAGTAAACAGGAGATGAAGCCAGGTGTTAAAACTGGAAGGCAGAAAAACATTGCCGATACCATATTCTAATCAGCGTACAGTAACGGGTGCGTGAACAATGTATGTTAGCCAATAGCGAGCTAATGTTATTTGCGTGGACAGCACATAATACTATAAAAGCCTGTGTCTTTTAGCAATAAATGAGCAAGATCCTGAACTCATATTGGGTCTGTGTCTTGACTCTGGCTGAGCAGGACTTTAACTCATATTGAGTCCGTGGCCTGACTCTGGACAATCTCCTACAGGGGCCTGCATAATAAAACCATCTATGTCCATCTCGGGTGGGGAGAAAGAGATGATAACCCCCAGAACATAACTCCCACAGAACAGCAGAGCTACCAACGCCAGAAAAAGATACATAGCTGGTAACTGTCTCAACATGTTTCCAAACAAAGGAAATATTCCAAAACAAAGTAATGCTTCTAGCCAGCTCTGTGACCAGCACAGGAGCTTGTAACTTAACTAAAGCAGGCTTAAAGAAAAGCTGCAGTTATGTTATATTTTCTAGCCAACGCACCAAAACGGACTGTGGCGGTTTGGCCCTGGCTGGGGACCAAATACCCCCCATAGCCGCTCTATTGCTTCCCTTCTTTGATGGACAGGGGATAGAGGAAAATATAACAAAAGGTCCATAATAAGATAGAAGCAATTTTAATAAGGTGAAGCAAAAGCAAACAACAACATTATTCTCTAATTCCCGTCAAGTCAGATGGTGTTTTGGCCACTCCTGGGAAACAGGGCTAATACACGTAACAGTTACTCTGGAAGACAGATGCCATGAACAAATGTCCCCCCACTTCCTTCTTTCATTTAGCTTATATATCTGATCTGACATCATATGGCATGGAATGCCCCTTTGGTCAGTTTGGGTCAGCTGGCCTGGCTGTGTCCCTTCCCAAGACCTTGCCCACCCCTCAGCGTACTCTTGGGGTGGGGAAGTGTTGGAAAAGCACAGCCTTGGTGCTGTGTGAGTACTGCTCAGCAGTAGCCAAAACACTTGTGTGTTATCAACACCCACCTACAGCACTGCAAAACACAGCACTAGCAAGATGCTCTGGGGAGAATTAACTCCAGCTCAGCCAAACCCGATACAATGAGAAATCTTGAAAAGTGCCCCTTAGCTTGTATTTTAAAACACTGAAGACAACTGGGTAGACCCCTAGAATAAAGTGTTTGATAAAGCTAGGGAAACAAGAGAAAGAAGTAGAATTTTTAGTGGATGCAGTTGCCTCTTTCTCTGTTTTAAATCAAGAAATAATCCCAGTGAGTAATAATTGTATAAATGTAATAGGAGGTACTGGCCAACAGGATAAGGTGTTCTTTTAAAAATCTTTCAGATTTAAGTTGGCAAAACAAATTGGGATACAACAGTTCTTATATTTACATTGTTTACAGCAGTAGACTTAAAAGATGTGTTTCTGTCTACCTTTAGCCAAGGAAAGCCAAAACTTGTTGCGGTGGGTTGAAAATTTCCCCCCAACATTAAATTCGCCAGACCAGCTCAGTTGGAAGCAAATGAAAGCTGTATTTGCAAGCAAAACTACAATCTACAATGTAGTGCAATGAATATGTACAAAATATACAGTATTTACAATATTTACAGGTATTTACAATTAATAAACAGCACAAGGACCCCCCTGGCCAAAGACCAGGGGAAGCTAATAGCTTCTCCCTTCCCTGCCTCCTTCCCTACAGCCCTGTACACAAGGGACAAGAGACAGAAGTAGAGAAGTTAATACCAGTCACAACAAAGGCAGTTGTGATGGTTTTAAGAGTCTTTTAATTTTTTTTTCACAAAGTTTGAGCAGAGAAAGTGAAAGAATGTAAATAAATCACTATTGGGAGTAAGAAAGCAAATAATGATTATTCTAAACACTTCCATTGGAGAGATAGAAATGTTTAAGAACTACTACTAAAAAAAAAGTCTGTCAGTCTCAGTTTGCTCAGCTTCTGTCTGTCTGCTGCTGACCTTGACAAGCTAAGTCTAACAGACTCTCTGCTTCTTGACTCTCTGCCTTCTGCCAGGGGGGTCTGGAGGGATTCCTTCTGGCTGGGGGGGGAGGCCCCTTGGGGAAAGGTCCCTTGGAGAAGAAGCACAGCCCCTCGAGGGGAGGAGGAAGCCAGGGGGACTTGGTTGTGGTTTTCTGTTGATTGTACATATTTGTCAATGTTGTGAATAGTGTATACTTGTACATATTCATTGCATTTCATCATAGAGTGTAGTTTTGCTTGTAAATACATGTAACAGTGTGAGAGCTGAAATTCCTCCCACCGACAATAACCAGTCTAGCTCAGTCTGGAAGCAAATGAAAGCTGTATTTACAAGCAAATCTACAATCTATGATGAAATGCAATGAATAAGTACAAATATACACAATTCACACCATTTACAAATATATACAATCAACAGAAAAGCACAACCAAGCTCCCTTTGCTTCCCCCCAAAGGGGGCCTTCCCCAAGGGGCCTCTCCCCCCCCCCAGAAGGAATCCCCCAGACCCCCCAGCAGAAAGCAGAGAGTTAAGAAGCAGAGAGGCTGTTAGACTTAGCTCGTCAAAGTCAATGTGTTATCTTCAGCCAGAAAAGAAGCAGCAGCAGCCAGAGAGAAGCCCAGCAAGTTGCAAACTGCCCAACTCCTCAACCTTGTTTTGAGTAGTGGTTCTTAAGCATTTCTATCTCTCCAATGGAAGTGTTTAGAATAATCATTATTTTACTTTCTTACACCCAATAGAGATTTATTTACATTCCTTCGCTTTCTCTGTTTGAACTTTCTGAATAAAAATTTAAAAAAAGACATCACAATACAGCTTTCATTTGTTTCCAGACTGAGATAGCCTGGTGTGTCAGTGTGAGCTGAAATTCCCCCCCCACCGACAATAACCAGGCTAGCCCAGTCTGGAAGCAAACGAAAACTGGATTTACAAGCAGAATCTACAATCTATGATGAAATGCAATGAATATGTACAAATATACAAAATTCACAACATTTACAAATATATACAACCAACAGAAGAGCACAACCAATCTCCCTTTGCTTCCCCCCAAAGCGGACCCTTCCCAAAGGGGCCTCTCTCCCAGGAGCTTCCCCCCCAGACCCCCCTGGACAGAAAGCAGAGAGTTAGTTAAAGCAGAAAGTTGTTAACTTAGCTGCCAAGGTCAGCGTGTTATCTTCTGCCAGAAGAGAAGAAGAAACCGCAGCCAAACAGCCCAGCAACTGCCCCAACTGCAGAATGGAGAGAGTGCAGAGTGCCCCACTTTGTTTTGAGTAATAGTTCTTAACCATTTCTATCTATCCAATGGAAGTGTTTAGAACAATCATTATTTTGCTTTCTTACACCCAATAGTGACTTATTTACACTCTTTCACTTTCTCTGTCTTGAAATTTGAGGAGAAAAATTAAAAAGACAGTTTCAAACCATCACAGTCCACCCCTTCTAAACAATTCCATTGGCTGCTACTACTATTTATCTAATCTAAAATAATATCTACAACAAGTGAAAAAAGATCATAGTCCATTCCGGCTATCTCAGATGTAGATAATCCAAAAGGGTCAAATCACAGGAAAAACCGCAAACAGCTTGTTTCCTCGCAGATGGAGCGAAGAAAGGAACAGGAACTCTCAGGTGACTCAGGGCTCGTGCACCGTAGATTTCATAGATTCTCCTCTTGGGCGTAATGTCAGATCTACACAACACTCTGAATTTAACCTCTTGTAGGAGATTGTCCAGAGTCAGGACACGGACTCAATATGAGTTAAAGTCCTGCTCAGCCAGAGTCAAGACGCAGACCCCAATATGAGTTCAGAATCTTGCTCATATATTATTATAAGACACAGGCTTTTATAGTATTATGTGCTGTCCATGCGGATAACATTACCCTGCAATTGGCTAACATACATTGCTCACGCGTCCGTTACTGTACGCTGATTAGAATATGGTATCGGCAATGTTTTTCTGCCTTCCAGTTCCAACACCTGGCTTCATCTCCTGTTTACTGCTCTGCCAAGCTTTCTCTTATCAGCCTCTCAAGGACAAGTCAGGCTGTTTATAGTCAGTATAGCTTGGCTTGTGCATCTCATGGCCTTTTATGTACTGGCCATTTCTCTACAACCTCTCTCAGACAAAGTTAGATTTCTTTGTGGAACACACTGAATTTCACCATTTTCTTGCATCACCCAATAGGTGAGACCTGGACCTTCAGCAGAAACCACCCCTCAGACAGGTTTGGCCTCTCCTGAAGGAGAAAATACTTGTGCTAAATGCTTCTCCCAGTTTTTCAAAGGTCCACCCCCCATGGCTTTGAGAGTGGTTTTCAGCAAACCGTTGTAGCGTTCGATCTTCCCTGCAGCTGGTGCATAGTAGGGAATGTGGAATATCCACTCGATGCCGTGCTCTTTGGCCCAGTTCTTTACAAGATTGTTCTTGAAATGAGTTCCGTTGTCTGACTCAATCCTCTCTGGAGTTCCATGTCTCCACAGGATTTGTCTTTCCAGACGAAGAATGGTGTTACGTGCAGTTGCATGAGGAACTGGATAAGTTTCCAGCCATCCAGTACTCGCCTCTACCATAGTCAGCACATATTGCTTACCAGATCGAGGACGAGGTAGGGTGATGTAGTCAATCTGCCAGGCTTCACCATACTTGTACTTGGACCATCGGTCACTGTACGACAAGGCCCTGATCCTCTTTGCCTGCTTAATAGCAGCACAAATGTCACAGTCATGGATAATTTGTGTGATAGCATCCATGGAAATGTCAATGGATCTGTCACGAGCCCATCGGTAGGTTGCATCTCTGCCTTGATGTCCTGACGAGTCATGGGCCCACCGAGCTAAGAACAGCTCACCTCGGTGTTTCCAGTCAAGATCAGGATCAGGATCAGAGTTTGTGTCCACCTGGGAAACTCTTGCAGCTAGATCTGCCTGATGGTTGTGTTGTTGTTCCTCAGTAGCTTTGCTCTTAGGAATGTGAGCATCGATGTGTCTCACTTTCACTGGGATTCTCTCAATGCGAGCAGCAATGTCTTGCCACAGATCTGCAGCCCAGATTGGCTTTCCTTTCCTCTGCCAGCCATTCTTCTTCCAGTCTTTCAGCCAACCCCACAAGGCATTGGCTACCATCCATGAGACGGTGTAGAGATAAAGCTTTGGCCATCTCTCACGTTCAGCTACGTTAAGAGCTAGCTGGACAGCTTTTACCTCTGCAAATTGACTGGATTCTCCTTCTCCATCTCTCGCTTCTGCAACTCTGCGCGTTGGACTCCACACTGCAGATTTCCACCTTCGCTTGTTCCCAACCAGACGACAGGAACCGTCTGTGAACAAAGCATATCTCTTTTCATCATCAGACAGATCACTGTAAGGAGGAGCTTCCTCTGCACGAGTTACTCTCTCCTCTGGAGGTTTTGCACAGCTTGTGCCTTCTGGCCAGTTTGTGATCACCTCCACCAAACCAGGCCTTTCGAGATTTCCCATTCGAGCTCTCTGTGTTATCAGAGCCATCCACTTAGACCAGGTAGCATCTGTTGCATGATGTGGTGAAGAACCTTTGCCTTTGAACATCCAATTCAGAACTGGCAATCTAGGAGCTAGAAGAAGTTGTGACTCAGTTCCAATCACTTCAGAAGCAGCTTTCACTCCTTCATAAGCAGCTAAAATCTCTTTCTCTGTTGGAGTGTAGTTTGCCTCTGAGCCTCTGTAGCCACGACCCCAGAAACCAAGAGGACGTCCTCGTGTCTCCCCTGGAGCTCTTTGCCATAAGCACCAGGTTGGACCATTGTCACTCGCAGCCGTGTACAGAATGTTCTTAATGTCTGGACCAGTTCAGACAGGTCCCAGACCCATCGCTTGGACTACGTCTCGCTTTGTCTGGTCAAAGGCTGCTTGTTCTTCAGAACCCCACTTGCAACTGTTCCTGTTTCGAGTCACATCATGAAGAGGTTTCACAATCTGACTGTATCCAGGAATGTGCAGTCTCCAAAATACCACTATGCCTAAGAAACGCAGAGTTTCTTTCTTGTTGATGGGATTTGCCATGGTGGAGACTCTGTTTATCACATCCATTGGGATGTGATGGCGACCATCTTGCCACCGCACTCCCAGAAACTGGATTTCCCTGGCAGGTCCTTTCACCTTGTCTCGCTTGATAGCGAAACTCGCTTCCAAGAGAATGTCAATGATTTTGTTACCTTTCTCGAAGACTTCTTTAGCAGTCTCACCCCAGATGATGATGTCATCGATGAACCGAATGTGCTCTGGAGCTCCACCTTTCTCCAAAGCATCATGGATCACTGCATTACAGATGTTCGAACTGTGAATCCACCCCTGGGGCAAACGATTGAATGTGTACTGAATGCCTCTCCAGGTGAAGGCAAACTCAGGCCTGCATTCCTGTGCTATGGGAATAGAGAAGAAAGCATTAGCAATATCTATGGTAGCATACCATTTGGCCTGCTTGGAATCCAGCTCATATTGGAGTTCCATCATGTCTGGTACAGCTGCACTCATGGGCGGAGTTACTTCATTCAGGACACAGAAATCAACTGTCAGACACCAATCTCCATTCCGCTTTCGCACAGGCCAGATTGGACTGTTGAAAGGTGAATGAGTTTTGCTGATGACCTTCTGACTCGCCAACTAACTAATCAAGTTTTGATTGGGCACCAAAGACTCACGGCTGGTTCTGTATTGTCTGTGATGCACAGTTTGAGAAGCAACCGGCAGCTTCACATCCTCTGTCCCATTTTGTCCCACAACTGCAGATTCGTCTGAAAGCTCAGGTCTAATAGACAACTCCAATTTTCCTCCATCAATTTCTACAGTTGCTATTCCAAAAGCCCATTTGTATCCCTTAGGGTCTTTAAAACGCCCTTCTCTCAGGAAATCCGTCCTGTTGTAATGGACCTTTTCCTCCACGGCTCACAACTGACAGCAGAGAACCGTGCGGTGCCGGGGCAGCGCTGCTCGGTAGTAGCCAAAACCACGGGTGCCTTATCAACACCCTTCTAGCTACGACTACAAAGCGCAGCGCTATGAGGGCTGCTATGGGGAAAGTTGTCTCCGTTCATCCCAGCCAGACCCAGACCCAAAGCCAAACCCAAAGCCAAACCAATGCTACATCACAGGGACGCAGCAAACTTCATCTTCCTTTGACAGCTATTAAATAAAGGGAGATTGGGCGTGGGCATGCAGGGCGACCCTTTGTTGCCCTGGAGGCACTATGTTACCTGGGCACCTCAGACGCCCACCGCGAGGAGTCCTCATCCCTTCAATATCCCCGAACGGTCAGGTGAAGTTTGGTGAGGCGGGCGGGGGTCAGTAACCCGAGGGCTTCACCCCTATGTAATCTTCCCGGGGAGGAGGTGGAAAGCCTTTACCCGAAGCAGATGGAAAGGGGCACGTGATGTTTCCTTGAAACTGCACCGGTGCAGTGTTTGCTTACCGAAGAGTTGAGCTAGGTAACGTCTATTGTTCCGTCCGTGTAAAACGCCTCAGGTATCTAGAAAGCGTTCCCGCTTCTGGGGGCGGGGGAGTTTTGAAGAAGCTAGCTGTGGCTTATACGTTCAGAGAGACTGGCCGAAGACCATAGGTTTTAGAAGCCTGTGGCGCCTGGCGGAATTGATGTCTCACCTCGCAGGCTACGTTGCCGACGCTCTGCTCCAAACCAGAAAGAGCGAAGGGTTGTTAATCAGGGATTCACTGAAGAATCGTAGAATCCTAGAGCAGCCTGGGTGGGAAGGGGCCTCGAAAGATCCCCTGGTCCAACCTTTTGCTGGCGAGGGACCTAGATATGGCGATATCATCTCCGTCTCATGCGTCTTACTGAGGGGAAATAGTTTGGCAAGTTAAAACGACAAGCGAGACAGCCAATCGAGACGCCGGATCAGCCGGTGTTCTTGTGAGCTCTTTTTGATGAGGAATTAATTACACGTACCACAGTTTCCCATTGGTACGTCTGTATTTAGTATAAGGCGAACAGGGCTGCGCCGGAGCGCTGTAAAGTATGGAACCCGAAAGCAAGGGATAACCCAGTATGCTACTCAGTAAACCCAAGAGCAGAGGTCGATCCCAAGCAAAGCATAGCCGAGTTAACCTAAACATACTATAAGAAAAACAGCAGTACCAAATATCGTGAAATGGCAGAGCTGACCTTCTCCCATCCAGGCAGGCGTCCCCATGAAACTCAATCAGAGGTGCTGCCGCCACCCATTAGCGATCTTCAGGGGTTTTTAAGGGTCCCACGTCCTGTGACATCTGGCCAGGGTATCACAGGAAGCTGGGTCTTCGAGCCAAAGCCCCGACATATTTTGCATTCGTGTTATGTAACTTCTCACCCTACTGCTCATGCACACAGCCCGCCTTGGGAGTCGCTCGCCCCCTACCCAGCAATAGCCTTCCTCATGTTCATCTTCCTCAGGTCCAGTAGTGGTGTGGCAGTTTAGGCTGGGTGCCCCCTGCCACTGCTGCATGAGATACACCTCTGGTGTCCTGGGTGCTCACCCAATAGGGGTGGACACAGGAAACGGCGTGTTTCTACCCATAAATCCTGCGCCCTATAAAGCCATCTGCAGAGTCATTCTCTTCCTCTTTCTTCCCTCTCTGCTCCCATGGGAAATGTCCTCTCTTATCGGGTAATGCCGGGGGAGTATCTTCAGGCCTCTTAGGCCTGACTAGGCCTAATGCCAGGAGGAGAATGGAGGGGGGGGCAGTCTCAGACCAGGCCAGCCTGAGACTTGCCTAGCAGCGGGAGGGGGGGGGGGAAGGACGAGCCCTGAGGGATTGGGTAGGCCCTCAGGTGGGAGGAGGGAAGGATTGGGAAACCTCTGGGTACTATGTAAAGGGACTCTGTATGCTTTAGGATGTTCTTTGCCACTATGCTGTGTAGTTTTTCTGTAGTTTCACCAATTGCTTTTCCATTTAAACTTTCCATCACTCTCCAATCCGTTTGCATGTGTCATTCTTTTGTCCCTTTCGGGGCAAGAGATGTTCTGGCTGGCCTCAAACCAGCACAAGTGGTCAAACGAGAGCTCGATTGTCTTATCCGGTCAGCTCAAGATGTCAACACATTCCCATCCATGTTCAGTTCCATAAACAAAGGGGCCTACAGATACATGTTATCCATTACTCTTATAGGGCACCTGGGAGCTTTTAGCATTCCCAGACACCCCCAGGCAGCTGGGCACAAACAGCAATTTTCCCTGGGCAGGCCTTGGCTGCTAGGGTATTTCTAATCAAAACTCCAATTAACTCTCCCCTGCTTCAGCTGGTGGCAATCTGGCAGCCCAATGGGTGCTGCAGAGGGCCTGGCTGAGTGGAGGAAGTGCGAGGGTGATGGCAGGTTTTGGCATGTCAGGAGTGAGGAAGGGCTAAGCTGGTTGAAAGGTACTGGATGCTTCCCCTTTCAGCTCTAGAAGTCAATTTCACAGACTCTGTAGACCCATGCAAAAGCAGCCTGTCACAGCAAATTGATCACAGACTTCACTGTAATAATTGAAGACGTTTATTAGAACATCTGAGGGCCTTTTATACTTGCCCAAAGATAGGTGATGTAACACATAAAAGATACAAAGACCAGAGCTATGTCAGTTAGCTCATTCTAACATAATTGGCATAATATATGGGTAAAGATAACAAATCTTGCAGCTGCACTAAAATAAGAAGCACACATTCCATTCCTTTTGCTACCGTAATTGTTTCTACTTTCTTATCTGCAAGGTCAGGACTGTTTTGGATAGTTAATTTTCTTATAAAGCATCCCAAGGCTTTGAGCTTACTTGCTCAGAATCTTCTTTGTTTGTTTCATCTTCTATTTCTTTTCGAAATCCCACATCTCCCCCTTTTTTATTAATCAAGAAGACTTGATTAACTGTGCGAGTTATCATGCCTTGAACACATTGTAGCATGCAGGGAACACAAATCAAGATACAAACAGAAAACATCAAATACATCAGACCAGTCTTCAGCATTCCCTGAATCCATCCTGCTAGTCCCCAAACTGTTCATTGAACCATCCAAACCCATCATCTTGTTTCAATTTCTCAACACCCTTTTGCAGCTTTTGAATGCTTGCATGGATAGATACTGAGTAATTAGACAAATTCATATAACACAGTCCTTCAAACTTTTGACAACCATGACTTGTGCTAACAACAAAAAGTATATCACTGCTCTATTCTGCAAAGTAGCATGTCGAACAGAATCCACCTCTAACAGGAGTTCTTTCCGGGCCAGGGAGGAGGCATTATTCTGTTTTGCTAACCAACATCCCAATTTATTTAGAGTGCCCAGGGCTTTAGCCTCTGCCACTTCTGGAGAAATTTTTTCCTCAAAAATTAATGTTGTCATCACAATCTGCTTCAAAAGCATGAATGTTACGCTTTTGCCTTTTCCTAAGATGGTTAAAAAGCATAGAAGTGTTTGGTGTCAGCATGGTTAAACGACCAAGACTACAAGGTCCTCCCTTGATTCGTGAGGGTAGGGCTGGCCAGGGTCTATCCCCACAAATAAGGAAAATACCTGCAGGCAGACAGTGAGGGTGAGAATGCCTCTTCACTGGTATGAATTCAGTCTGATTACACCATTGTGATGGTTTTAGGGCTATGCCTTTAAAATTTTTCCCAGATCTTGAGCAACCATGCACTGTAGTTTCTGTATTCCCTCCCTGCCAGAGTGACGTCCTGAATATTCATGGTTCTGTCCGATGTAAGATTAAACATAACACAGTAATCCATTTTCAATGATCCTAACATATTAATCTCTTGAGGCTCTAATTCAGCTAAGGGAAGGTACTGAGTCCAATTGTTCCAACCCTTGGCCATATATTTTAATGTTAAGTTTGTTTTTTCAAATCCCTCTCAACTAAAACCATGAAAACTTTTAAGTCCTCCATAAGTTTTGTTAAAATGTATCAAAAAGTGCATGTAAAATGATCTAAGTTCGGTGGTTCAATTTTCTCGGTGATGTACTTCCATCCATTCACCAGAATGCCCACCAAACAGGTGCTAAAAGGATTGGTAGGCGTTGATACTGAGAGGCACAGCGTGTCGTGTCCCGTGGCATTAACAAGCGTGACCCACACGTTTTGCTGTGGCTGCTTCAGGATCTGTGTGGCTGCTACTGCAGTCAGCATCCAGAAGATGATGAAAGTGCTGGCCGAACCCATCTTGCTGGGGCCCAGCGTGGTCCAGAGCCCGTTGAGACACAAGCATATCCTCTACCCCAGGTTATTAAAGGATAAGGTCCTTCCCACTGACCTGAATTCAGATCTTTTATCTCTACTTGTGCCTTTTCTTTTATTTGACTATTTCCTCCCCCCAAAGTGCCTATGTATTGGTGGTCCTTCTTCTGTCCAGCGATTTAAAAAAATTAACAACATAACATGCTTTAGCAATTCTTTTTTGTGTCTTCATACCTGTGCTCCCCTTTTTTTGTTTTTGTAACATGGACTTAAGGGTAACGTGCTTGTTCTATAATTGCTTGACCTGTTGGAGAGTGTGGGATTCCTGTGATATGCTTGATACCCCATTGTTGAAAAAATGAAAGTGTCTTTTGAACTACATAGCCAGGGGCATTGTCAGTTTTAACTGTGTGGCACCCCTAAACTAGCAAAAGCAGCCATAAAGTGTTGGCACATCTTTGGCGTTTTTGCCTGCATGAACAGATGAAAAATGCACGTGGAATATGTGTCAATGAATACATGAACGTACTTCAATTTCCCAAATTCAGGGATGTGTGCAACATCCGTTTGCCATAACTCTAAGGCTTTTAAGCCTCGGAGATTGATACCTATCGATGGATTTGGCAGACTGTGTTGACAGTCTGAGCATGATTGTATTATTTGCCGTGCCTGTTCCTGCGTAAGTTGAAATGAACGCTGCAAGGCTTTGGCATTCTGGTGATAAAAATCATGTGAAATTTTAGCTTGAGCAAACTTATCAGGGAGCACCACAGCACCAGCTAATGCATCAGCTTTCACATTACCTTCAGCAACAGGTCCTGGCAACGCAGTATGAGATCGTATATGCTGTATAAAATATGGGTTTGAACAGTGGTCCAAAAGCCATTTCAATTTATACAATAATGCAAACAAATGAGGATTGGAAGTATCCTTCAGATAGGCTTGCTCCAACTGAGAGATGAGACCTGCCACATATGCTGAATCTGTGATGATATTGATGGGTTCAGACCATCGTTCAAATGCCGTAACTACTGCTGTCAGTTCAACTATCTGTGGTGACCCTTTAGTGCCAGTAATGTCACTTTTCCATTCTCCTAAGATATCTCTCCATATCACCACAGCTCGTCCAGTTCGCCCTGAACCATCTGTGAAAACAGTGAGTGCTTTCCTAAAGGGGAACAAGACTTAAATTAGAAACAGGCAAAAAATACAAAGCTTTAAATGACTGCAATAATTTGTGTCCAGGGAAATGTACACTAATCTGTCCTGTGAAGTTTACAAAGGCGCACTGAAAAGTTAAGGAGTGTTGAAAAAGAAAATCCAACTGTTTCATGTCTATAGGCAAAGAAACAACATCAGGTTCTGTCCTGTCTAAAACCATCAATCTCGACCTGCCCTTTTGGACCACTAAAGCAATCATTTCTATTGAAGTGATCACTGTTTTTCCAAATTTGTGTGGTAAAAATATCCATTCAAGAGGGATCAGAGGATCTCTCTCCTTTGTTAACCATTAGGCTAATAACCCATAGGGTTGAAATTCAGAATAAAAAAACATAAAGGCTTATGGGAAAGTCTTTTCATCTCCTATAGGCTGTGTGGTCAGTTTTAAGATTGCTGTTTGTAAAGCTTCTTTTGCTTCATTTGTCAATTTTCTAGGAGAATTTAAATCTCAGTCCCCTTCTAGAAGCTTGAATAGGGGATGCAGTTCTTCTGTAGTTATTCCTAATAAAGGTCTAACACAATTAATAGTGCCCAAAATTTTCTGAAGGTCATTTAAAGTCATCCCCAGGGTTAATTGTTGTGGCTGGATCTGGCTTTCAGTAATTCTCCATCCCAGATACAACCATGGGGCCGTTTTTTGCATTTTTTTCTTCTGCTATCTGTAAACCTGCTGCTTTATCAGCCGTGATAACCTGTTGTTGTACCAATTCCACTTCACCTTCAGTGGGTGCAGACAAGATGTCATCCATGTAGTGATATATCAAAATGCCTCTATTTTCTTTACGAATTGGAGATAATATAGTTGACACATATTGTTGACAAATTGGTGGGCTGTTTTTCATGCCCTGAGGCAAGCCTGTCCAGTGAAATCTGCAGTGAGGCTCTGCAGCGTTAATAGATGGAACAGAAAAAGCAAAATATGAAGCGTCCTGTGGGTGAAGTGCTATAGTAAAAAAAGCAGTCTTTGAGATCGATAACAGTAAGTGCCCAGGAGTGAGGGAGCATAGTTGGAGATGGCAGTCCAGGTTGCAAAGCTCCCATATCCTCCAGGACCTCATTAATTTTTCGTAGGTCATGAAGTAACCTCCATTTACTGCTTTTCTTCTGGATCACAAAAACTGGAGAATTCCAGGGACTGGTAGACGGTACTATATGTCCTGCTTGCAGCTGCTCGTCCACCAGCTGATGCAAATGTAATGGTTTCTCTCGGGGAAGAGGCCACTGATCGACCCATACAGGAGTATCTGATTTCCAGCATAATGGTGGGACGTGCTGCTGAGCAGTCACTTTCACTGACCATTCATATGCATTTGTACTCCCCGCTGACTTAGAATGTCTCTTCCCCACAGCGTTACAGGGCTTTTCAGCACAAATGGCTTGCTTGTAGCCAAGCCGATGACTGTTATTAATTCTCTGCTCTGCTTCGGGAGAGTTGCTCCCTCTATTCCTGCGAGCATAGCATGTACATTAACCAAAGGCCATGCTGTTGGCCACTGTGATATGGCAATTCCAGTAGCATCTGCCCTGTGTCCAAAATCCCAATCAGTTGTATTTGTTGTTCACCACACATCAAAGTACATGTTAACTGAGGCCTTTGTGACACCACCTGCTGCATCCAAAAAATTTCTGGAGGTTCTGTGGACCCAAAGCTTCCAGTTCCCTGATCCTTAAGTAGTTGCCAAGGGGTCACGGAGTGGGAGTCCAAGCCATGATCTTTATTTCCCCCTGAAAATCTGCATCAATTACCCCCGGCAGTACAAACAGCCCATTTTGTGTGCTTGATGAACGACCCAGTAACAATGTTGCCTTTCTTTCCCCTAATGGTCTGTAAACACCTGTAGGGATTAATGATACAGAGGTGTCTTGCAAGATTACTGCTGCAGAGGTGGCCAAGTCCACCCCTGCACTGCCTCTGGTTCGTGCACACAAGCGGCTTGAGCTATCAGATGCTGTGGAACTGGGTGCGGGTAACTTCTTGTCTTGGTGTGACCTCCCGGCGTGCTCTGCTTGGAGTTTCCTGTTGGGGGGAAGCGTCCGTCCGGCTTTGTCAGGTTTTAAACGGTACCGATCCACAAAATGCCTGCCCTTGTGACACCTAGGGCATATTTTTGGCCTGTGGCATCCTTGTTTTTAGGACATTGTTTATATAAGTGTCCAGACTGACCACAAGAAAAACATTTCTGTGACCAAATTGACATTGCAGCAAGAGTTTCAAGATTTAAAGATGCCTGGTAACTGTGTGTTTCAATACTCAAGCAGGCATTTAACATATCCTCCACAGTCGGGTTTTTTAATGGCCTCAATACTTTCTGACAATCCAGATTGGCATTTTCGATGGCTAATTGTTTGAGGACAAAGTCACGAGCCACATCATTATCTACCTGCTTTTGTAATGCATCTGTTAAGCGATCTAAGAACTGCATGTAAGGCTCCTGCAGCCCCTGTTTAATACTGACAAAAGGTTGTTTCTGTTTGTGTGCATCTGGCACAGACTGCTACTTTCGGAGCACTATGTCCTTAACTTGATGCAATCCCTCAGCAGGGAGAGCTGCCTGCTGAGTGGGGAGTGCGAATGGTCCTTCTGATGCAGGAGAATTGGGAATTAAAGAGGGATTGATTGATTAGGGGCAGCTGACTGGATAACATATATTGCTTAACATTTATGGCTTGCAAAAGCAGGAGGACAGGATGTAAGATGTAAGGCTTCACTGCTCCACTGCTTGCGAAAGCAGGATGAGAGGCAAGGCTATTGTGATAAGGGAGAAACTGTGAGAACAAGATGAGAAGATGCAAAGCAATGGAAGGCCACTATGATAAGACCCCCAAACCAGTGAAGGAGGCCAGGGAGCATGTGCGAGGAAGAAAGGTGAAAAGTTCATCTCTGAAGAAGACTACTTACTTCATCTTGTATGACCACCACACGACCACAAGAGAATTCTGCGCAGGTGCAAAAGGATTTTAAGCTCATTATAATATGAAGCAAGACTAGGCGGGGCTAGGACATGAATATGTATAGGCATATTGTGAAACTCAATGCATATGCAACGTTTCAGGGAATAAATAGGGTGATTAGTGTTGCTGAAGTTGTGCATGCTTTGAGGAATTATCCCTATGCGCCTCAGCGCTGAATAAATACATACCTACTTTACAACTTTTGAGTTGTGGAGTTTTTCCTCATTTCACTTCCCCCATTAAGGTATTCAGATCTATATTATGGAGGGGGTGTCGGCCCCTCGATTCAAATTTCTTGCCTGGAGTTGAGCCAATTCCCTCCACTTGCCCAAGAATAAAGAATACTGCATATCAGTCATTATGAGGCAGCACAATGTCTTAAAATCATGTGGAGTAAATTCCTGATTGTCACAAATTGATCGAATCAAATTGACTGTATATGGGGTACCCAAGCCATGGTTCATCACCGTGGTTCGTAAGTCCTTTATAATTGAATAGGAAAGCCCTTCCCATCTAGGATCTTTTCCTTCACCCCCACGTATCACCGGGAATGCTCCCAACATTTCCATGTCTCCTACTGCCTTTGCCCCTCTACGAACATTCGCCCATTTATCATGCGGGTCAAAGGAAGACAAATCAGGCTTGTTTCTGGATCTACCCAGCCCATATCAAATGAATCCTCATCAGGATTATTGTTAGCTCTTGCCGTAAACACTCCGGCGGTTCGCCGTTCCTGTGACCTTCCTGATAGTGCTGGTGATGCTGGAGACAATGGCGGGGCAGCGGGGGCAGAGGGTTTAGGGTGGGGAGCTGCGGCAGAGGGTTTAAACGTCCTTTCCTTATCAAGATCTTCAGAACCATCGTTGCCTGACTTAGAATGGCTTTTAAGCGCTTCAAAGACAGTTTGCCAAGTACTTAAAAGTCCTGTGGCCACCTTATCGTCGCGTGTAGCACTATCCCATAGTTTAACGCCTACTTGATCCCAGATTTTTACATCGTATATAGTCTTTGCAGTTACTGAGGGATCATGCTGCGAGATCTACATGAGCGTTCATTGCAAAACATCTAGACCAACTGTTCTCCTCATGCACGTTTACTGCTTTTGTTTGCAGTCCAGAGAGAAGCCTGCTACTTGGGAAGTGCCAGCGTGCCTCAGTTTACCCTGGGAGCCAGCAAAGAGTCCTCCACTTCGCTTCGCTACTGCTTAGCGTCGTATCTGCAGTCCTGCCGGTAGGAAGAAGCTGCCACCGCATCTTAAAGGGACTGAGACCCCTTTGGTAAGCCTAGCCAGCTGGGAGAACTAGCCTGAATCTTTCGTCAGTTCTAACAACGTCTGCTGCAAGCACAAGCCGCAGACCTGTGAGCCAAAGCCTTCGTGTGCTCGCTCACAAAGTAAGGACCCCTTGTGTGCAGGCTGCTCAGCCGCGGGAGAGGCCGCCTGCCGCTCCACACCCCTGTGAGTTAAGCTCCACATGATTCAGAGGACCGTGCTCTGCCGGGACCACCTGTGAGTGCCTCGGACTGCTCGCTCACTTTCTGAGATGAGCCAGGGGGAAAAAGCCACTCTGTGCCTTCCCCCCCACCCCCCTGCTCTCAAGCTACTCCGGGAGGAGAACTGCTCCCCCAGCACCCTGCAGACTCTGCAGCACTGCCAGCACCTGGAATCGCCCAAGAGCCTATCCGGGTGAACCTGCCTGTCAGCAGAAGTCTACACCACACCTCCACAGTAGCGGGAGAAGGCTTGCCTCCACCGTGTCTGGAAGGGACCGTCCCCGTGAGCTCCTGAGCCTTGGCAGCGACCAACTACGGCCCCCCTCCTTTGGGGGGAAGCAAAGGGAGCTTGGTTGTGCTTTTCTGTTGATTGTATATATTTGTAAATGTTGTGAATTTTGTATATTTGTCCGTCTCAGCAGCAGAGGGAGGAGGAGGAGACTGTGCCTCGTTAATGGCGTCTGCCTGAGTAGTCACGGCTGTTATCTCAGATTCTGGCACACTTCCCGGCAAGGTTCTGCAGCCACTGCTGCTGGCTCTGAGTCAAGGCTATCGGCAGCTTTCTCACAAACCTGAACTGTGATTTCCTGGACACTGTAATCAGAATCAGAACCTAATTCCGAATCTCTCTGAGCTTTTCTATGTTTCCTCTTACGTCTACGCAGGTTGCAAGAGCAAGTAGCCTCAGGTGTTTCCTTATGTATTTCTCGATACAGTGATACCAATATCCATATGCCTATTCCAAGAAACAACAAATTCAAGGTTAGCATATCTAGGGTACCATTGATTCCAAAGACCCTCTGTAGCTGTAAGAGGAGTAACAAACTCAAATGCATCTGCTAGCAGATTCATAGTTGAGTTACCATATCTTCTTAGCCCAATAAGACCACAACAGAAATCAACCACATTTAGTAACTTGTTCTTAACCCAAAGAAATGACTTATATGCCACATATCTCACAATCTTGTCTATCATGCAGGAAATGGCCCATCTGTAGACAATTGCACCAATAACAGAGGAAAGAGAATGACTCAGAATCCAAAACAGCTTCATTTTGCTTCCTAATCTGAGCAGAAATAAATCATACAAGCAATCGCCCCACGTTGGGCGCCAAAAATAAAAATGTGTCAGTGTGAGCTGAAATTCCCCCCCCACCAACAATAACCAAGCTAGCTCAGTCTGGAAGTGAACGAAAGCTGTATTTACAAGCAAATCTACAATCTACGATGAAATGCAATGAATATGTACAAATATACAAAATTCACAACATTTACAAATATATACAATCAACAGAAAAGCACAACCAAGCTCCCTTTGCTTCCCCCCAAAAGGGGACCTTTCCCAAGGGGCCTCTCTCCTAGGGGCTTCCCCCCAGACCCCCCTGGCAGAAAGCAGAGTTAGTTAAAGCAGAAAGTTGTTAACTTAGCTCACCAAGGTCTGTGTGTTATCTTCAGCTGGAAGAGAAGAAGAAACAGCAGCCAGTCACCCCAGCAAGCTGCCCCGACTGCAGACTTCAGAGTTCCCACTTTGTTTTGGGTAATAGTTCTTAAACATTTCTATCTATCCAATGGAAGTGTTTAGAACAATCATTATTTCGCTTTCTTACACCCAATAGTGACTTATTTACACTCTTTCACTTTCTCTGCTTGAACTTTGCAAAGAAAAATTAAAAAGATAGTTTCAAACCATCACAGATCTCTTCATGAATTGAGGAAGTCTCAAAAGGGGGGAAATACCACCTTAAAGACCAGGCCTTAAACCTGTTTTATTACCCTAAGCTTTGTAACAGGAAAGAGTTAATTGGAGTTTGATTAGAAGTACCCAGCTGCCTAGGGGTACCTGGGAATGCTTGGAGTTTGATCAGAAGCTCCCAGGTACATGATAAGAGTAATGAATAACGCTCGGGATGGGTTACTCCTTTCACTGTTAAAGATTCTGAGAAAAGTTTTCAAAAAAGTTCTACCGCATACCTAATAGTGGCAATTTGCAGCTTGGCTATCTGCAGCTGCGTGGCTTTTGTTTCTTGCGTTTAATTTCTGCAGGAACTTTTTTCTTTTGCAACCATTTTGGGTCTGTGTGGGTTTTCCTCCTGTCCCCCTCCTCCTTTCCCCTGCGACCTGGGTGGCTTAGCTCAGCCTGCCTGTTTCTTCCCCCCCCCCCCCGTGTTGTCTTTGTTCTGCTGGATCTCTTAAAGAGACTGCTTATACTTCAGAGTTAGTTTTTGATTGTAATGGATCTTAAATATTTGCCTTTGGTAAGGGGCCGTAACTAATAAGAATAGATGATAAGATTAATATAAGTAAGGATTATAGCAATTGGTAATAGTAATAGTATTATGATTAGATTCTTTAAAAAGAGTAAGTTATTTGCGAGTTTATAGATTAATGTTTCCTTTACAGTTTGAATGATTCAGAACTTTTTCTTTGTGCCAGCATTCTAACATTTTTCTCTTTGTCTTTTTCCATATATTGATTTGATGGTAATTTTAACATAGTTTTTTAGTTTCTGGTATTAGCATCAGCAAGATCAGGAATTTTGAATAAGGATATTATGATATGTTTTGGTTTTTTTTTTTACATTAATGCTAGTGCTTTCAGGTAAGGGTTATGGTGAGATTTAGGAGATTAGGAAAGTTGTTATGACACTTTGGTAAAGGTTCAGCTGACAAAGGCTACAGGATTATGTTTTCACACAGGTACTGAGATTCCCTTAGAAGCACACTAGACCCTCCATAGTAGATACATCATGAGAGGTGACACTTTTGGAGGATGATTTGGTATATGCCACTGCAGCTGCTAGGGAGTGAGATCACACCTGTGGGGAGTCCTTTGCTGAGTTAGTTTGCAATTCTGACAGTGCGAGAAGGAGTTAGACCAGATAACAGGCCTGCCTGCACAGCATGTAGTACAGCACCAGCATTCTCAATAATATCACAGCATGGGCAATTGTCACACATGCTAATGCTACACTGACACCCCTGTCTTTTAAAGACAAAGAAGGGGGAATTCTCCAGAGGCATCATACAGGAGAATCTAGCCCAGGGACATCCAGTAGGATTTTTAGTGTAGGGAGGGATCTGTCTCTGTTTGCCACCCACAGATCTCCAGGAATGCCAGCAAGAAAAGTGAGCCATGTCATGAGCTGGAGAAACCAATTCCATAACCTGGTACTGCAGACATCTCAGCTGACAATGCAGAAATGGACACATAGGTGAAATACCCCTAGGAATCCCACTGCTACACCTTGATGAGATTATTCTGCTCACATGGACCTGCCTCTGCTGCACCCTGATAACCACCTATCACCAGACCAGACAGATACAGCTGCATCAACAACCAGGTGCATGGGCCGGGGCCAACTGAGCATCTCCTACTATGGTCAAGGGCAAGCCTGGATTGGCCTCTGTTTGCCACCAAGAAGACCCCCTGACTCTGCTGTTGGCTGCAACCCAACAGGCATTGAGTGGTGGAGACATGTGCCATACCAGACTTTGACACAGGGGATGGATTTCTCTGTTGTAAGAGAGCGCCATCCAGGAGAGAACAGGCCAAGCAGCCTGTGGTTAGCACAAGCCCCATGCACCTGAAGTCCCTTGCCTTCGATGAGGACAGCCAAATGAAAGCTAACTGCAACGATTGCCATGCCTACGAAGCTGAAGTCAACTGACCTGAGGCTGATCACAACTGCCACGCTGAGCTGAGACTGATGGCATCCACCTGAGGCTGACTGCATGTGAATGACACCAGAAGACATCTGAATTAGGACTGAATACCATGATTGATTTAATTATTGTGTGATTTGAAACATGTTCCCCTCGGCTTGGGCGTTAACTCACCAGAATATTGTAGTTAAGTTTCTTATTGAGTGTTTAGGGGAAGTTAGCTGCACTTTGCTTTGGATTGGGCTCTGCTTTTGGGTTGTGGGTAGCTTGCGGGGTTGTGCCTTGCTTTTGGTTTTCGTGCCTTACAGCGCTCTGGCACAACCTCATCCGCCTTTATAATAAATAAAGATGTACCTATCGGCACCTGTGGTACGTGTAATTAATTAATTCCTCATCAAAAAGAACTCACTAATACAAGCTTGCATTTCAAAGACCAGGCTGGGGCCCTGTTTGCATTTCAGAAAGCAATACTGAGCAAGACTTTTTTATTTCCTTTCTTTCCATTTTTTTTTTCAGAGAACCTTGAGTTTCTTATTACATCAGCTAGCCACAGGATTTTTTTTCCATGTTTTACTACCTGCTTTGGAATATATTGTTTTTGTCACAAGACAGATTGGTTTTGAACTTTTTCCTTTGCTTTCTAATTAATAGTTCAAGTATGTAAGAGTTCAAGTATGATAGCTAAGCATTGATTAGAAAGTTAGTTTATGGTACAAATTGTTTATCAGGGACTAAAGGCAGGTGAGAAAAACATCAAGAGCATCCTTGGTGCCATAAAAGGTAATTTGAGGAGGGGGGTTGGGAAACCCTAGGCCACTCATGCAGGTGCAGATACACAAATATTTCACTGAATCATACCCCATGAATATGTAATAGGTAGGAGGAATAATTGTATTAGGTAATAGGTAGGAGGAATAATTGTATTAGGTAGCTGTGACTTTGTAAAAGTTTAGGTATAAAAAATTTTCATCAGGGCTGTAGAACCCAGTACTGATAAAGAAATGCTGTTGCTTATGCACAGCAGTGTCTGAGAAGCGTTTAGATTCTGGCATCAACACTGTCAGAAACTTTGAGTCTTTCTGCTGAATTTTATTACTCTAGAGGCTGGCTCAGGCTTTCAGGACCTGAAGTTCAGGAGGGCTTACTTCCCACTGATTAGATTCCCATTGACATATACATTCTATGGCACCCTTGTATGTTGCATAGGAATCAGTGTAAATAGCAGTAGTGCCATTCTCTGCTGCCATCAGGAGTGCACACAATTCTCCTACTTGTGCACTACCTTCACCTTCTTCTCTAACCCTTTTCCTAGTACCAATCTCCAATGCTGATGCTTTATATTGCCATTTGGATCCCACACAGTGGGCAGATGCATCCATGAACCACACTCCTTCTGTATTTGAGTCTGTGGTCAGTTTGGGTGCTTCCTTAATTGGAGAAGGTTTATAGGGTTGACCTAACAAAACTGTGTCTGGGTTCGCAGGCTGTTGCAACTTAGAGACTTTAGGTGGACCCTCCTTCAGTTGCAATAACTGTCCAATTCCTTCTAGGTAGGCATAGTACTGCTGCACTGTGGTCTTTTGGACTACTCCCTCAGGAGGTGGTGATCTCTTGAGGGTTGAATTTAGCAGAGGGAAAGGGCCTTGCACTATAATGTCTTGTGAAGCATGTAACCTCTCTGCTTCCTTGACTGTCCTGGTGAGTGAGAGAAGTCCTTTTCCCCACTCTGAATATCATTGTTAGTTTCTTTAAATGAAGTGAATGAAAATAATAGAGGTCTAGTCAGGTTTCTCAGTCCCTTTTAGAATATTCCACAATAGGATGCATGTTCTAAAAATCCCCATTCTGCCCTTAAGGGATCCTGTGGGTTTAGTGGACCTAGCCTTTGATAAGCCTTAAGTTCATCCTTTAGGACATTAAGGCTCTCTGTATGTTGTGGAGTCCAATCCCATGCTCTGTTTTTCCTTAGCAAATCATACAAGGGATGAGCAATCACTGAAAACCCAGGTATATCTTTGTGGCAGCCAATTTAAAGGTGCATTGTGTCCCTTCCCAGGTGAAAGCAAATTGAGGTTTGTCTTCCTCCTTTAAGGGGATCATAAAGAACATATCTTTAACATCTAAAGTAGCCATTCATGAGTGGGAAGCAGCCTGTATTGCTGTTACCACTGAGGTTAAGCTTGAGACAGCAGCTGTTAATGGTGGGGTATTACTATTCAATTTTCTATCAACTGTCAAATGCCACTGCCTATCAGGTTTAAGACTGGCCATACTGGAGAGTTGTAAGGAGAGTGGGTGCAGCTACTTATCTGCCTCTTTTCCAGATGGACTCGGTAAGCAGCAGGAGATTCCTTTGTGCACCTATAGCAGGTCAAGCAGCACATGTGTCTGCTCCTTTTCCCTTTGCAGCTCTCTCTCCAAATAATGTGCTCTGCACTCCAGCCTTTTGGCATGACAGTCCTGTGCTTGAATTAAACAATCACCTAGCATGACACACGTAGCCCCTTTATCTGTGCCACTCCAAAACCTTCCAAGGTTTTGCTCAAGCTTTTTCATTACTACTACAGTGTCAGAACACTTCTCCTCCACCCATTTAATATCTAGGGCAGAAGGTGTGTAGTTGTACTTCCACAGCAATTCCTGTATGGACATCCTGCCAACTACAACCAATAGTGTTGCAGAGGCACCCACAAAACAGACAGCAACAGCCACCTGAAAACTGAGTTTATTGTAATTAATCTGCTCTCCTTCCAACACAATAAAATTACAAATTTGGATGTCAGGTGGGAATATCCGGCTGCACAGCCAGTTAAGCTATATAGAGAGATGAACCAAAATATGCACATACTCACTCAGAAAGGGAAAAATCTCCCACTTAGGGTACCCAAAATATATACACTCACCAAAAGGGGGGGTGAGGACTCCTTAGACAACGTCCCAGTCTAAGGGGAGAGGATCCAACTACCAGGCTGCTTGCTGCATGGAGACCAACTCAAAATGTCTCCATAGCAGGACTTCACTGTAGGGTACACTGTGGTCAGTTTTAATTAGTTGGATGGCTGATTCCTCCAAGCAACACAAAAGCAGGGTGAGGGCTTCTGGGCCCAGAGGCAACAGTTAATGTGAGGTGACAAACTGATCTTTATCAGTTCCTAGCCTGTCTTGGTCCTCTGTCTATCAGGCTTTTGTGTTTGTCAGGGTCAGCTGTACCCACCACACTATTACTGTTGCATATGAATGGAATATGTGGACATTTGAGTCTAACTATCAATACATGTTGTGTTCACATATGAAATGTAACCTGAGATCTTAACAAACAACTACATCATATAAAATGTGTTGCCAAGGCTAGCAGAAAACGAAGGAAAAGTCTGGAGGTGGAGTGGTTAGATTAGTTTTTGCATATCTTAAGTTTTTCTATTAATGTGTTGATTACAAAGTTTGTTGCAATCTGTATTGAAAATTGTCATTGTGACTATTTTATGCTTTATTATCTTGTAGTAAGTCTATGTTAAGCCAAATATTGATGCATCAGGTGCAGATAGCATCTAATTGGACAGAACTGGAAATGCATCTGGGTAAGGAAGAAGGGAAGTAAAGTATAAGGGATACTCCCAGATTGATATTAAATAAGCATGATTTGATATTCTCTGTTGAGTGACCATAGTCATGGGGCGGATGATGTGGGATAACCACCCAGCTTGCCGTGGGACAGGTTTGCAAGCTGATTTAGCAACTTCAGGACCAAGGTCATTTGTGTTATAAATACGCTAGACAGAAAAATGTCTTTTAAAATTTTATTGGGAATAAAAGCAAGCAAACAGCATGCACTGGGCTGGGGGGACAAATCACAGTAGCGACTACAATAGCTTCTCTAATTTTATATAGCTACCTTATCTACATAACAAGCTTATGCTAAATAGAAGGCATAGATATGATAATGAGTTCCTGGAATGGGGTGCTCATGCGCATTCTGCTTGGCACGAGTCTTCTGGGGGGGGAGAAGAAGAAATCTTCCTCACAGTGTCTGCTGAACAACCTCCCCCCTTAAGCATACATTGTTCCCAAGGTTTCTTATCTGAAATCCACATTCCAAGACAAAGCTAGTGTGGCAGTTTAGGCTGGATGCCCCCTGCCACTGCTACATGAGATACACCTCTGGTGTCCTGGGTGCCCACCCAGAGGGGTGGACACAGGAAATGGCGTATTTCTACCCATAAATCCTGCGCCCTATAAGGCCATCTGCAGAGTCATTCTCTTCCTCTTTCTTCCCTCTGCTCCCATGGGAGATGTCCTCTCTTATCGGGTAATGCCGGGGGAGTATCTCAGGCCTCTTAGGCCTGTCTAGGCCTAATGCCAGGAGGAGAATGGAGGGGGAGGCAATCTCAGACCTGGCCAGCCTGAGACTTGCCTAGCAGTGGGAGGGGGGGGAAGGAAGAGCCCTGAGGGGTTGGGTAGACCCTCAGGTGGGAGGAAGGGAGGACTGGTGATTTAGAGAAGGACATGAAACTCAGTAAGTTTCTTGTATTATGCTTTTATTACAGCGCTGGACACAGGTAGGATCTCTCCAAAAGACCTGTGTGTTGAAAGAGATTTCAGTACAAACTTATATAGTCCATGTTTCTTATCTTATTCGGAAATATATCAATGTGAAAATAACAGAGGGATGTTGAGGTTTACACAGGCAACCCTGTTTCCTCCTGTCTATACAAAGGTTATCTATCTAAAGATGACAGGGGATGGCCATATTTCACAGAATGTCAAAGGTTATCTATACAGGGGATGGAAGTCCTGGTTCCTGTTTGTTGGGCTTTTCCTTCTTTTCTTCAATCATTTCCCCCCTTTCTACCATCCAATAGTATATTCCTATACTATATTTTCTTAAAATAATTTCCAGTTTCCAACTCATGCCTAAGTTTATCATTTTTATACCTCTCATATGATTTCACATCACTCTTTCCAATACACATAATTACCTTAATCAAGACTACTATTAATACTATTAATATGATAATCATTACAATTCCTACTAATAATTGTTTAAGCCAGAAAATGTTGGGCATCCACGAGGTTAACTTCTCCCAGAGGTTTGAAAATCCGTATGATATATCATCCCTGCTCACTTCATGGAATACCTTACTTTGTTCCCATATTTTATGCAAGTCCATTTCTATCTTCTTTTCCTCATTTACATATGTGCAACAACTATCATTCACTATTGTGCATAGTCCTCCTTCTTTGGCAAATAAAATATCCAGAGCGTATTTAAACTGTCCTGTAATTTTATGCAGACTCTCTATTTCCTTCTGCTCTGCACGAATGGCATCCTCAGTTGCTGCAAGGGCAATCTCCATACTGGCTGAGATATTCACTATAGCCTTTTCTAATTCACTCACTCCTATCATAGGAATCAGCCATCTGACAAAACTATGGAATCCCGTCGGTCTCTCTATTAGTGGGTTCAGTACTCTTTTTACCCTTCTCCAGGGACTTCTTACAATCCCTGTAGTTATTTCATTATGTATTGTATACTGTGGGATCAATTGTCCCCCTACACAATGTCCTTCCCAGTTCTCTGGCAAGCTCTTTCGTGCATATCCATCTCCACACAGCCACCACCAACCTGGAGCCATCTTACACTGATTCAAATATGATTGCTTTTTAAAATCATAATACTGTTTTAGCCTCCTCTTGAGTTCTCTAAATTTTCCTATTTTAGTAGTATTTATGCAACTTGGTAACTCAAAGATTTTTAAAAAATGCCTATTCCCAAATGGGAATCTGGTAATATTTCTGTCAGTACATCTTGCATATGCTTTAATTTCTTGTTTCTCATCCCAAGGTAAAAGTTCATATTTAGGTCCCTTTTCTCCGTTCCCCATTCCGTATTGGCATGTAAGATCTGAAAAATCTTTCCCTACTTTAACTTCAAATGTCCAATTCTTATGAGGTATTCCATAAAGTGGCACTTCTAATTGATCAGTTGGGAGAGTAGTACATAACCAACATGACTCTAGCTTAAACCCTAAAGTTATATTTCTCATTACTTGTACATACAAATTATTATCCCACGCTACCACTATTACTATTTTAAGTAACAGCAGATAAGTAAACATTATTGACGAGTTATTCTCAACTTCAAATCTCCCAGCTCTTCTGCTTTCCAAGGGCTGCCTTTTGCCTTCTTTACTCGCGTGTGATGTATCCAAGCAGCTTGCTCTCTGATTTTGATAGCTGTGAAGGATATCAGCAACACTTGATATGGTCCTGTCCACTTGGGTTCCAGGGGATTTTCTGAAAGAGATCTAACATAGACATAATCTCCAGGTTCTACATCATGAACTGGTTTGTCTAGTCCCCTCACATTGGTTCCAATCACTTGTTTGTTAATCATGTTTAAATTCTTATAAATCTGTTGAACATACCTATTCAACATTTCTTCTCTGAACTGCCCTGGTTCAGAAGGATTCATTGTTCCCACCACATAGGGTCTTCCAAATAGAATTTCAAATGGACTTAACCTCTCCTTAGTCCTTTGCTTAGTTCGAATTCGCAGCAGGGCAATTGGTAATGCTTGCGGCCAAGGGAGTTTTGCCTCCTGTCCAATTTTTATTATCTGATTCTTAATTAAATGGTTCATTTTCTCCACCTGTCCACTTGAGCGTGGATTGTAAGGAGTGTGGAGTTGCCAATCAATTCCTAAGATTTTACTTATTTGTTGTACTACCTTGGCCACAAAATGTGATCCTCTATCTGAGGAAATAGTAGCAGGCACCCCAAACCGGGGTATTATTTCTTGTAACATTATTTTGGTAACCTCCCGAGCTTTGTTTGTGCGACAGGGAAATGCTTCTGGCCAACCAGAGAAGGTGTCAGTAAGTACCAAAAGATATCTATATCCCCCCTTTCTTGGAAGTTCAGTGAAATCAATTTGCCACTGTTGTCCTGGATAATTTCCTCTACTAATCTGTCCAAGCTTGACTTCTTTCGCCACCTTGGGGTTGGCCCTAAGACATACTTCACATTGTCGAGTTACCTGCTCTACAGTTGTGTACAATTTTCGTGCTATGCACTCCTGAACCAATTTTCGATACAGAGCTTCAGCTCCCCAGTGAGTTTTTCCATGTTCCATCTGAACAAATGCCCAAAGGAGGTTACTAGGTATGACTAATTTCCCATCCGGTGTCCTAGCCCATCCTTTCTCTATCCTAGTCCCTAAAAGATCCTTAATTAATTTCTGATCTTCTGTGTTATACACAGGCTCTGGTTCCTTTTGCTCAATTGTCAGTTTACCATCTGGGACCAAAACAAATTCTGCCACCTCTTTCCCCTCCCTGGCTACTGTTTTAGCCGTTTTGTCTGCCAACCGGTTACCTCTTTCTTGACCACTGTTTCCCTTTTGGTGTGCTCTGCAGTGCATTATAGCCACTTTGCTTGGTTTCTGTACTGCTTCCAATAACCTCAATATTTCTTCTGCATGCTTAATGCCTTTTCCTTGGGTTGACAATAGTCCTCTCTCCTTCCAGATGGCTCCATGGGCATGCACTACTCCAAAGGCATACTTGGAGTCTGTCCATATGTTTGCCCTTTTTCCTTGAGAGAGCTCCAAGGCTCTAGTCAGAGCAATTATTTCCGCCTTTTGGGCAGAAGTGTTACCTGGTAGTGCTTCTGCCTCAATCACCTCTTCTTCTGTAGTTATAGCATACCCAGCCTTTCTTTCTCCCTGGATCACAAAACTGCTTCCATCAGTATACCAGTTATGATCTGCCATCTCCAGGGGTTCTTCCTTCAGGTCAAGTCTGCTGGAGTAAGTGGCCTCGATTGTTTCCAAACAGTCATGGATTACTGATTCTCCATTACTTCCCTGGAGGAAAGAGGCTGGATTGACAACATTAGTGACTTTGATCTCCACATCATCCTGCTCCACTAATATAGCCTGGTATTTAAGGAATCGTTGTGGAGACAACCAGTGTCCCCCTTTGGCTTCCAGCACAGCAGAGACTGTATGTGATACCAGGACTGTGATCTTCTGTCCCATTGTGAACTTGCGGGACTCCTGAATGTTGACTGCAACTGCAGCCACAGCCCTCAGGCATCCTGGCCATCCTTTGCTTACCTCATCCAGTTGTTTAGAGAGGTATGCCACTGCTCTTCGATAGGGTCCTAAAGTTTGTGCGAGGACCCCAAGTGCTATTCCCTGACTTTCATGGGAATATAACAAAAAGGGTTTAGTGACATCAGGTAGGCCTAGTGCTGGTGCCCTCATCAGTTCCCTTTTTAAAGTGTGGAAGGCTTGTTTAGCTTCTCCGTTCCATTGCAGAGCCCTGTCAGCCTTCCTCAATAATTCATAAAGAGGTTTGACAAACAGGCCGTAATTATAAATCCACAGCCTACACCAGCCTGTCATTCCCAAGAAGGTTCGGAGTTCTTTTACTGTGTTGGGAAGTGGAATGGAGCATATGGCTTCCTTCCTTTCAGGGCCCAGTACTCGTTGTCCCGCAGTCAGTTCATATCCCAAGTAAGTTACTTGCTGCTGTACTATTTGGGCCTTTTGTGGGGAGACTCGATACCCATTAAGTCCCAGAAAATTTAACATACTCACAGTCCACTTTTCACATTCTTCTGTGGTTCGAGTTGCTATCAAGATATCATCTACATACTGTAGTAGGACTCCATCTCCTTCTGGCTGATCCCACTTCTCCAATTCTTTTGCCAGTTGATTTCCAAAAATAGTGGGGCTGTTTTTAAATCCTTGGGGCAACACTGTCCAGGTCAGTTGGCATTTTCTGTTAGTTTCTGGATTCTCCCATTCAAAAGCAAACAGTGACTGACTTTCAGGGGCCAGAGGTAGGCAGAAAAAAGCATCTTTTAAGTCCAGGACGGTAAACCATTCTAACTCTGTCCTTAATCGAGTTAAGAGAGTGTATGGGTTTGCTACTACCGGATGAATGTCCCTCGTAATTTTATTTATGGCCCTTAGATCCTGCACTAGCCGATACCCTCCTGTGGGTTTCTTCACGGGCAAAATTGGGGTGTTGTATGATGATTCACATTCTGTTAACAGCCCATATTTTATAAATTTTTCTATAATGGGCAAAATTCCTTCCCTATCTTTTCTCCTTAAAGGATATTGCTTTATCCTGATTGGTTGGGCTCCAGGTTTAAGATCTATTGTTATCGGTAAAGCATTTTTGGCCCTTCCAGGATGCTCAGTGTCCCAAACTCCAGGATATACCTGATCTTTTATACTTTCTATTATTTTGTTTTCATCTCGTTGAGGGCTCATTAGTGCAAGACTTAAAACCTCAATTAACTGTTCCTCCCTTACCCTAAATTCTACCTTCCCCTTATTAAATTTAATTTCAGCTCCCAATGCTTCTAACAAGTCCCTTCCTAGTAATGACTTTGGGGCATTTGGCATATATAAAAACTTATGTAAGCCCCAGATTTTACCATATTTATATTTAAGAGGTTTAAAAAAATATGCCTTCTCAGTTTGACCTGTAGCCCCTACCACAGAAACATAGCTCTCATCCAAAGGTAGCAAAGCTTCATTTAAGACTGAAAAGGTTGCTCCTGTATCAACCAGAAACTCCAATTTCTTTTCCTTTTCCCCTAGCCTTATTACAACCAGAGGGTCTGCCAGGGTAATTCCCTCCGGTCCCCCCTAATCAACCTCTTCCAGCTGTGCCTGTACCCTATTTTTCTTTTTCCTTTCTGGACATTCTCTTTTCCAATGTCCCTTCTTCCTACAGATTGCACATTGATCCTTTTCCAACCGTGCCCTGGTAGGCCCTTTAGTTTCCCTATTTTCCTGCAACGCTGCCACCAACATCCTTTTTTCTTTTCTTCTATTCTCTTCTTCCCTGTTAGAGAATACCCTCCATGCTACATCCAAAAGTGCCTCCAAATCCCTTCCCTGTGGAGCTGGCAATTTTTGCAACTTCTTTCTGATATCACCAGCAGATTGCCCAATAAATAATGATACCAGTTGTTGTGTACCTACTTCTGACCCAGGGTCAAGAGAGGTTTTTTTCCTCATGACCTCCCTCAGCTTATCTAGGAATTCTGAGGGTGATTCACCAGGCCCTTGTCTGACTGAGTATAATACAGACCAGTTAATTGTTTTCGGGATGGCTTTTTCCATTCCCCTGGCTATAAATTCCCTGTACTCTTCCAGTCTAGTTCTTTGCAGGGCATCATTTGTATTCCATCCCGGATTTTGGAGTGGAAATACATCCCCTATATTCGCTCCCCCTCCCCGAGTTTGTATTCTTTCTGTTGCTATTTCTAATCCGTGTCTTTCAATTAATTGTTTTTCTGTTTCAGTCATTTGTTCCAGTAATAACTGGATATCATCCCAGTCTGGGTTATGCTGCCTGATCATAAATCGAAAATGAGTAGCTGTCCCAGTAGGGTCATTACGATAATTTTTAGCCTTTTTCCTCCAGCTATCCAAATCCTGGCTTGTAAAAGGTACCTTAATCCAGACTGGGTCACCCTCTGGCCCTACTGCTTGTCGCAGAGGGGCCTGAATGGGTAGCTGGGAAGCCAGGGCAGTTACTTGTTGTCTTCGGGTCCTTCTTGCCACTGGGCTTCCCAGAGCCTGGGTTGTGGAGCTAACTCCAGTGTCACTATCAGAATCACTGCTGTTACCAGGACCCTCTGTGTTATCTCCTGGACCTGCTGTCACTACCCCTTGCAGTTTTCCTGGGGGGTGATAAAACTCAGGCAGGTCTTTCGGGTCCTCAAGTTTAAGGCATCTCTGCCCTATGCTACATGCAGAACAACACCTTTTCAAATGTGCCTGCCTCTTGTTCTTAGCCTTATTTTCCTTCTCAAGGGCCAAAACTAGTGGATCTGAGGGAGCTCTTATACCACAGTCCCTTTGAAGATCAGGATGTTCTCGGAGATAGAAAAACATGTCAGCATATATTGACTCTTCCCATTTTTGTTTTCCTCTTAAAAACAACATCAATTGCAATAAAGTGTTATACTCTAGGCTCCCATTTACAGGCCATTTTTCTCCATCACCTAACTTATATAATGGCCACCACCGGGTACAAAATTTAATTAGGGTCTGTTGTTTTGTCGACCCTCCTGGAGTGCCTCCAATTTCATCCCAGTGGGCAAGTATACAACCAAGTGGGGTATGTTTTGGGATCTCACTGCTTTGTCTGCCCCCCATTCTACACAATACAGCACAGTACTGGCTTTTTACAACACACAACAAATACAATTATGACAAAATGACCGGTCCCAAACATACAATTATTGGCCACACTTCCATTCACTCATTCGCTTTGTCCCTCTCTGGCCGTCCTCCTCGCGGAGAAACAGAACCGCAGATTGGGACTCCCTCTCGCTTCGTAGATTTTCTACGTCTCAGTTACACACACTCAACCACACACTCAAATTATAAACAGTGTTCATAATACTTTAAGTCCTTTAGGAACCCCCCTGGTTCCAACTGGTACACTTAAAATGTAAACGATATTTTAAGTCCCTTTAGGAACCCCCCTGGTTCCAACCTGTATACTTAAAATATAAACAATATTTTAAGTCCCTTTGGACCCCCCTGGTCCAACCTAAGAGCTCTTTTCCCTAGGGGTGGCAATAAATGCTCCTCTCCCGCGCAGGGCGTCCCTCTGCGACTTACGGATACGACCCCTCCTCTTTTAATAAAAGCATACCTTCTCTCCGTCAGCAGTCTTGTCTGTTCCTGCGGTGATCTGGTGAGTAGAGGAGCTCTACTCGAGAATCTCTCGGGGGCGCCCCTGAGAGGTCCTGTTCCTCAACAGGTCCCGCAGCCAAACAGAGGTGTCCTGCCGCGGTCGCCAAAATGATTTAGAGAAGGACATGAAACTCAGTAAGTTTCTTGTATTATGCTTTTATTACAGCGCTGGACACAGGTAGGATCTCTCCAAAAGACCTGTGTGTTGAAAGAGATTTCAGTACAAACTTATATAGTCCATGTTTCTTATCTTATTCGGAAATATATCAATGTGAAAATAACAGAGGGATGTTGAGGTTTACACAGGCAACCCTGTTTCCTCCTGTCTATACAAAGGTTATCTATCTAAAGATGACAGGGGATGGCCATATTTCACAGAATGTCAAAGGTTATCTATACAGGGGATGGAAGTCCTGGTTCCTGTTTGTTGGGCTTTTCCTTCTTTTCTTCAATCACTGGGAAGCTTTTGGGAATCCTGTGAGGGGATTCTGTATGCTTTAGGATGTTCTTTTCCACTATGCTTTGTAGTTTGTAGTTTTCTGTAGCTTCACCAATTCGTTTTTCCATTTTAACTTTTTCCATCACTCTCCAATCCGTTTGCGTGTGTCATTCTTTTGTCCCTTTCGGGGCAAGAGATGTTCTGGCTGGCCTCAAACCAGCACAGATTTTTGGTAGCAGAGGATGGTTCCTGCGGGGCTCTGCAGGTTGGTTTGGAGAGGTGCAGGGGTGGAAAAGTTAAAATGGTATCTGGGCGTTGTTGTTTCTGGTGGCTGGGCTCAAGGCTTTGTGCTGGCGCGATCGTGTGAGCGTTTTATGGGTTCCGAGGGGACGCCCTGGTGCATAGCGGTGGCGTAGAATCCCGTCTGCCCTTCCAAGCGGCAGCGGTGATTTTGTAGCCATTTGCTTCGGGGGAAAAGCTTAAGAATGCGGTGCCTGTCCCTTTCCCTTTTGTTCCCCGCGGCGCCAGCGGCGAGCAGAGCGGTGCGGAGCCGAGGAAGGGTGAGGGACAGTCGGAAGCAGACCAGGGTCGGCTTGTCCCGCGGCCGTGGGGGCTGGCCGCAGCGGGAGGTGAGCGATGGCTCCCGTAATCAAGAAGGCGAGCGGTGGCTCCAGTTCAAAGGCTGCTTCCGAGGGCCCAGGGAGCGAGTATAGCTTTGGCTGGAAAAGCCGCGCGTGTGGCCCGAGGGGTGGCGGCGGTTTGGATCTGTAACCGCGGCTGCAAAGGTGACGGCGGCTCTCGCTGTTCTCTCTCCCTTGACTTTCGGACGCGTTCCGAAAATGGCGCCTAAGCACCTGGCTCCGCCTCTCTTCTCGGCGGGTTGCAGTGCAGCCACTCCCTCTCCGGGGGAGGGCTGTGTAGCCGGATGCCTCCACGCCTCGGTGCGCTTATCGCTCAGCAGGTGCGGCGGCGTGCCTGCGCGCGGCGGCGTGCCTGCGCCTGGAAGCGATCAGCACTTGCGTTGGGAAAGGTCCGTGACTGAGAAGTTGTGAGGTTGTTTCCAGGTGGCCAGGATGTCCGTCGGACCCATGAAGAGTTCACCGTGCAGAAGAATGAACTCTGCATCGCTGGGAGGTTCCACCAATGAGGGAGAAGAGCTGGAATGAACTGTTACCTGAGCCCGAGAGACTCTTCAGAAGGACGCCCAGATGAGGACCTGGACTTTGCCAGACGTCATCTAAGGACTGTTCTGATTTGATGATATGTTTTGGGTGCAGGAATTATGGGTATGAAATAAGGGGTGGAATGTGGCAATTTAGGCTGGATGCCCCCTGCCACTGCTACATGAGATACACCTCTGGTGTCCTGGGTGCCCACCCAGAGGGGTGGACACAGGAAATGGCATATTTCTACCCATAAATCCTGCGCCCTATAAGGCCATCTGCAGAGTCATTCTCTTCCTCTTTCTTCCCTCTGCTCCCATGGGAGATGTCCTCTCTTATCGGGTAATGCCGGGGGAGTATCTCAGGCCTCTTAGGCCTGTCTAGGCCTAATGCCAGGAGGAGAATGGAGGGGGAGGCAATCTCAGACCTGGCCAGCCTGAGACTTGCCTAGCAGTGGGAGGGGGGGGGAAGGAAGAGCCCTGAGGGGTTGGGTAGACCCTCAGGTGGGAGGAAGGGAGGACTGGGAAGCTTTTGGGAATCCTGTGAGGGGATTCTGTATGCTTTAGGATGTTCTTTTCCACTATGCTTTGTAGTTTGTAGTTTTCTGTAGCTTCACCAATTCGTTTTTCCATTTTAACTTTTTCCATCACTCTCCAATCCGTTTGCGTGTGTCATTCTTTTGTCCCTTTCGGGGCAAGAGATGTTCTGGCTGGCCTCAAACCAGCACAGCTAGCAAAGCTGGTACAGCTTTTATCTCTGGTCTGATGCCTCCGGAACTCGATTTGTCTGGTTTAAAAGTCTTTGTTCGAGCTTTTCGGAAACAGCTTCTTGCAATCTTTCAAAACAAGCTCCTTGAACTTTACTCCTAACTCACCCTTTAACACAAATCATTTATTATATTCATTACAATTCCCCCATTTCTCTTTTAGCCATAATTGATTTGTGTTATAATTTCTAAATCTTCAAAACTCCTACCATCTACTTGTAACTTATTAGTACAAACAATTTTACCTAAAGGACTTATCATTTTAAGACAATAATTACTAAGATTTATACAGATCAGTATTACAATTATTCCAACAAGCATTACAAGCAACTCATTCAGAAATCAAGAAGGTAACATATCTCATATTTCTTTAAATCCCCAGGAAGTATCGCCCCAAGAAAGAAAACAAATAGCATAAAACAAATCCAAAGCTAACCTATTTTGAGTAGATATTTTTGAGAGACCATTGATCTTTGTTTTTATCGCATCTATGTCTGCCTATCATTACTAGTATTGGAATTTACGTACACATGGGAACATGTTAAACAGTCTCTTTGATTTTGACTGGACTCTTTATACAAAATAGGGTTAGGATCACAGTTAGGTTCCACCTGTATATGTCAGCTCTGCCTCCTTAGCCTACTGGATTGCAGCCAGCAGCCAGATGTGATGTCTTCTTGGCAGCAGTTACATTCTTCAGGAACAGATTCCTTAACCCACTTTAAGATTTCAGTTGGAGTCTCTTTTCTACTTCCTTAGTTAACTCGTTTATCATTTCCCATTGTGCTCTTGTTATACCAATACCTCTTTCCTCAAAATCATTCAAAATTGTTTTCCTTATGTCTCCCTTACTTTTCCCTTTTACTAATCCCTTCAATTGCTCCTGGTATTCCTTAACTAAAATTTCTTTAGCTTTTATCTCCCACTTATGCCAATCCCTTTCAAGAATTTTCCAAGAGGACTTAAATCCTTTTTCCTCATCACAAAATAAGGTCTCTATACTTATTAATCCAGGCTGCCAATTTTCAGGTCTAGATTTACAGTCCCACTGAAGGAATTGATTTAGGGACCAGAACTCCAGACACTGGAGACCTTGTGTCTCTGATGGGCTGTAAACCCTGGGAACAGAGTGCAGAAAGAAAAACACAGATAAGTAACTGCCAGTGGTCACTGTGACCTGTGGGGATTACGTAGTTACCTGATAAAGAGAACAAAGCAAAAGTTAGGACAGTGGAATGTAGAATTATAGAATCCTTTATCTCTTGCCTGACGTTTGTTTAAGCCTTGGAAAAATATGTGCGTTCGCGTGATACTTTCTCTCTGTAGCCAATCATGAATTTACAACTGTCGTTTGGGCATGCTAATGACCAATTAAAAGCTGCCTTCTGATATTATGTTAACCTATATAAAGAAAAAGCTTTGTACAATAAACTGACACCTTGCTTGCATCAAGCTTTTGTCCCATCTCCGCATCGCGGTAAAATGGTGACCCCGACGTGACAGGGGCGAGTAGCCACTAATCTGTGGTCCTGCCGCGAGTCCCACAGAACTTTAAATGAGCTGCTGAAAGGAAGCGGAGACACCGGCCGGCACAAATCATCCCTCCAGGAAGTGAGGTGAGCTGTGGGAAACTGAAATGGGGAATCAGGCTTCATCCTCAGAGAGAGACATATATGAGCTGATGAATCAGCTCCTTGAAAAGCGTGGCAAAGCCGTTTCTGGCCATGATCTCAAAGCAATGCTGAGATGGGTGCAAACAAACATCCCGACAGTTACAGAATCTAGCATGTTTATGCATGAGATTTGGGATCAGGCAGGAGTGAAGTTATGGGACGCTGCCACGACCGGGAATGCTGAAGCACAGCGCATGCTCCCATTGTGACGAATCATATTTGAAACGCTTAAAGCACAAGAAGGGAAATCGGGACAGAGCACTGAGCGAGCTCAGGCTCAGACTCCTCCCTTAACCTCCAAGCGGCCACCTCCACCACCAAAGCCGAAACCACGAACTAAGACTTTGGGTGCATGCGCAGCACAAATCCCCCCCGAGGAGAACCCCCTAGACCCAGGTCCTGTCAATCCTGAGCAGGAGCCAGACCTTTATTCTGCAGAGCCTCATGATGTGTGGCTTTCTATAAAATGACAGGCTCTAAACGAGGGAGACACTGAAGTAGCTAATACCATAGTAGCCCCTGTAATATATCCAGGAAGAGGAGGAAATCCTCGTTGGGAAGCTTTGTCTTTTTCCGTAATCAAAGAGATTCGTCGCTCAGTTACAGAGCATGGACTTTCTTCGCCTTATTTTTCCAGCCTTTTGACATCAGTGTGTGACACATATTTAATGACACCGCATGATTTAAAGTCCTTGGAGCAGCTTTTGCTAACACCCACTCAATACGCCTTGTGGGAATCTCAATGGAGAAAGGGTCTGCAAGCCCTTCTGCTCACATATGCGGGACATGCGAATGCTGCTTTAGCAGCACTCACTCTCGATCATCTCATGGGCATTGGTCAGCATACAGATCCGATGGCACAGGCTCACGATTACCCACGAGAAGCTTTAGAGGCAATTCGTGAGGAGGCAAGAAAAGCTTTCCTCAAAGTCCCGGACTCTCAAAAAACACAAAAAACTTTTACAAGTGTCACCCAAGATTCCCGGGAACCTTATATGCAGTTTGTGGACAGACTTAAACAATCTTTAGAGCGCCAAGTTGATAATCAGGAAGCGCGGGATATATTGTTACTGAAATTAGCTGTGGAAAATGCGAATGCTGATTGTAAAAAATTGCTAAAATCTCTGCCTAATCAAAATCCTACTTTAATCGAAATGATTGAGGCTTGTAACAGAATTGGTACAGTAGATCATAAATATGAAGCTATGGCTGCTGCTTTTGCAGCTATGAAAGGACCAGCAAACATGGGGGTTTGCTACAGCTGTGGTAAACCAGGACACTTTAAAAAGCATTGCATGGCAACTAACAATGAGACTAGACTAAAGCCGTTAGAGACATGCCTGAAATGTCGGAAAGGGAGACACTATACCAATCAATGTAGGTCTAGGTATAATTCTCAAGGGCAACCAATCCAGGGAAACCGAGTGAGGAGTGTGGGACGGTGCCGCGCGCAGACACAAATTCCACAGCCATCGCTTTACAATCAGATGCAGGGAGCGCCTCCATTTCAAGCCTCCATCCAGCAACAACAGGCAGCGCAGAGCTGGACTTGGCAACCTCCTGCACAGTAACCTTACTTGATTCTACGGTGCATTTATTACCAACAGATGTGTCGGGTCCCCTTCCAGAGAAAACTCAGGCACTGATATTAGGTAGATCATCAACAACACTCTCAGGCCTTTTTGTGCTCCCTGGGGTCATTGACTCTGATAGCATGAACAAAATTCAGATTATGGCATGGACTCTGTTTCCTCCTTGCACAGTACCGAAGGGAAGCTGTATTGCACAGCTATTGTTGTTCCCCTCAGGATTAGAACGTCCCCTTACAGAGGGACCCCCTAGAAATAAAGGAGGATTTGGGTCTACTGGGGATCAACAGATTCTGTGGGTGCAGACTATTTCTCAAAAACATCCTATTTGTCAATGTGTTCTGATGTGTGGTCAGCAGAAAATAGTGCTCAGTGGCATTATTGATACCGGAGCAGATGTTATGGAGATTTCTAAAGCTAAGTGGCCCCCCCCGCTGGCCCTTAGCCAGTGTATCCCAGGCGCTGGCAGGAATAGGGGGAACTGGAGAGAGTCATCAAAGCTCAAACTTAATTCAGATTCAGGGTCCTGAAGGGCATATAGCTTCTGTGAAACCTTTTGTTCTGCCTGTGCCTATGGTGCTGTGGGGCTGTGATGTGCTTTCGCAATGGGGGGTGACCATGAACACCCATTTTTAGAAGGGGCCATTGCGGTACGTGACACCCTCCAATTAACATGGAAAACAGATACCCCTGTCTGGGTGGACCAATGGCCCCTACCATTGGAAAAGCTCTGCATACTCCAAGAACTAGTCACAGAGCAATTAAAAAAAGGGCATATTGTACCTTCCACAAGTCCATGGAACTCTCCTATTTTTGTTATCAAAAAACAAACAGGCAAGTGGCGCTTACTCCATGATCTCAGAAAAATTAATGACATTATGGAAGATATGGGAAGCCTTCAACCAGGGTTACCCTCTCCTGCAATGATACCACAAGATTGGCATTTGACTATTATTGATCTAAAAGATTGCTTTTTAGCATTCCTTTACATCCAAATGATGCTCCTAAATTTGCTTTTTCAGTTCCAAACGTCAATATGCAACAACCATTACAGAGATATCACTGGGTTGTACTTCCTCAAGGAATGAAAAATAGCCCTACAATCTGTCAGTGGTATGTGGCAAAAATTCTTAGTCCTGTTTGAAACACCTTTCCTGATGTCTTAATATATCATTATATGGATGATATCCTAGTGGCAGCACAAAGCCCTGAGCTCCTGGAGAAAGCTGTGGCCCTTGCAATAAATACTGTAACCCAAGCAGTTTTTTGTGTAGCACCTGAAAAAATTCAAAATGTACCACCTTGGAGATATTTAGGATGGCGGATATGAACTCAGTCAATTGTTCCACAACCTTTGCAAATCAAAATGCATATTAAGACCCTTCATGATGTTCAAAAACTGTTAGGTACCATAAATTGGGTTCGTCCCCTCTTAGGAATTTCTAACGCAGATTTGGGTCCCTTGTTTGAATTGCTTAAAGAAGATAGTGACTTTTGCTCCCCTCGTTCCTTAGGTCCCGAGGCGCTCCAATCTCTGCAAAAGGTTGCTATGATTATCGCCTCACGACAAGCTCATAGGTGGGCTCCTGAGTTACCCTTTTTTCTGATCTTGCTAAATCCTGCTCGACGGCCACATGCTTTGATTTTTCAGTGGGATACGCAGAAATCAGATCCGTTGCTTCTCATTGAATGGATCTTTTTGCCGAACCAATCAACAAAAACTATCTTTTCACAACATGAAATGTTTTCACTTTGATCATGAAAGCCAGACAAAGATTGCTAACTCTAACAGGAATGAGCTTTGAATGTATCTATTTGCCTATCACTGACGCATACTTGCAATGGCTTTATCAGCAATCAGAAATTTTTGCTATAGCCTTAACAGCTTACATGGGTCGACTTTCTATGCACCCGCCTTCGCATAAATTGTTTAACCTTGACTTTTCTTTATCTCCCCTACCTAGGAGAAGTATCCAGCCACTACACACCATCACTGTTTTTACAGACAGGTCTGGAAAAACTCACAAGTCTGTCATTGTTTAGTGGGACGACCAATCTAAACAATGGAAATCTGATGTTGCCACAGTTTCAGGCTCTCCCCAGATAGTAGAACTAACTGCAGTGGTATGAGTCTTTCAGAAATGGTCAGAGCCTCTTAATCTTATCACTGATTCAGCTTATGTGGCAGGCATCGTTCAGAGAGCTGAGGCTGCAGTATTAAAAGAAATCAGTAAGTCACAATTATTTACCTTGTTACAGGAGCTGGTTTTTCATTTAGATTCCAGAACGCATCCTTATTTTGTCATGCGTGTGAGATCTCATACTTCTTTACCTGGATTCATTGCAGAAGGAAATGGTCAGGCTGATCTCCTGGCTTTACCAGTACATGTATTGCCAGATTGCATTGCACAGGCTAAACTTAGCCACTCTTTTTTCCACCAGAATGCAGGAGGACTCAAAAGACAATTTGGCCTCTCTTCACAACAAGCTGGGAACATTATCGCTGTGTGTCCTGATTGCCAGAAACATTCCTTTCCCTCTGTTGCCAGCAGAGTTAACCCTAGAGGGTTACAAAGCTTGCAACTATGGCAAACAGACGTTACACATTTTCCTGAATTTGGTAATCTTAAATACATTCACTCTTCCATTGATACTTTTTCAGGAGCTTTATATGCCTCTTGTCACACAGGAGAAAAATCCCAAGATGTTCACAGGCATTTCGTACGAGCTTTTGCAACACTGGGAATTCCCTCTCAAATAAAAACAGACAATGGCCCTACCTACATTTCTGCAGCCACTAAAGCCTTTTTTACCGCATGGGGCATTACCCATATTACAGGTATTCCCCACCCTCCTACAGGTCAGTCACTGATAGAACATTCCCACCAAATGCTGAAGCGACTTCTGTTGCAACAGAAGGGGGGAATGGGAAGTACAACACCAGAGGAAAGATTGCAGAAAGCCTTATATGCTTTTAATTTTTTTGAACTGCTCTCTATTAGATGATAACCCTCCCATTGTCAGATATTTTAGTACTAATCCATCTTTGGAAGTGTGAGAGAAAGCACCAGTTTTGATTCGTGATCCTGAGACAAATAAGATCTTAGGCCCATATCCTCTAGTAACATGGGGCAGAGATTATGCTTGTGTTTCAACAGAAAGAGGCCCTCGGTGGATCCCAGCAAAGAACGTCCGACCTTTTCGAGAGTCTCTAATGCAGCAGGACGGCGATTCAGCGGAAGAATAGCTGATAATGACAGTGGGAGACCCACGCAGCTGCTGCCTGAAAACAACTAAAGGCACAACTAAATTTTTTAGAAACTTAATGATGTTTCATTTTATAGCTTTTATTGTATTAGGGATAGGATTTGTAGAATCGTGGGGAACCCTCTTTACCCCTCCTTTGCCAAAAACTAACGTGTGGATTACGCTTGCTAATTTAACAGGCCAGGACACTTAGTGCTTGGCCATTGCCTCTCCTGATAATCCCTTCTCTACTTGTCTTGTGGGATTGCCTTTAGATAATTGGCCAGTCCCGTTAACACTCTCTTCTGCAATTAGACAGCCTAGTAGAAAACTAACAGATAAGTGGGATTTTTGGACCCCCCATCTCCCACGCGCTAATTTAGAACCACAAGAGCTTGAACTTTTAGGATCTGTAAAAATGGATTTTTGCCTGTGTTTTAATTATACAGGGAAAAATCAGTCTAAGGCATGGGATGTTTCTCCTAACCATCCTGTGTTCCGGAATGCTAGTTTGTGGTGTAACTATACGGCACCTAACATTTCTAAATCAAGCAACATTCCTTTACAACTGCCAGGAGGCATATTTTTTATTTGTGTAGATAGAGCCTGGGCTGGTATTCCCTCCCATGTTAAAAGTGGCCCATGTAGCCTTGGACGGCTTTCTGTATTAACCCCTAATACATCTTCTATTTTTCAACATCGATTATCACACCAACAACGCTTACATCACAGAATGAAGGGGAGCGTCCATGTGTTTGCCCCTGAATGTGATGATAACGTTGATTTTTGGTCTTTTAGCCAACGTTTTACAGCTTCTGTTTTGGCACCGTGGGTTGCCACCGCAAAGGCTTTGTCAACATTAGATAGAATAGGTTGTTGGCTTGCTAAACAGAATAATGCAACTAGTAGTGCACTTTCTAATCTCTTATTAGATGGTGATGGTGTTCGTCACGCTACGCTGCAAAATACAGCAGCGATAGATTTTTTGCTTTTAGCGCAAGGACATGGTTGTGAGGATTTTGATGGTATGTGTTGTATGAATCTTTCTGATCACTCTGTCACAATCCATCATAGTATTCAGACCCTCAAAGAAGGATTTACTAAACTTAATGAAGATGATATTTGGGATTGGTTAGATAAACTATTTGGTAGTTGGGGACTTTCTGGCTGGCTTCGTAGTCTTGCTAAAACAATAATTTATGCTTTTGCTGTTTTGCTCTTTTTATTGCTTTTATTACCCTGTATATTGCAATGTCTACAAGGCTTAATCAATCGATCTCTTAAGAGAATCCTTATTGTTCAACAGGAAGGGGGAAATGAAGGAATTGATTTAGGGACCAGAACTCCAGACACTGGAGACCTTGTGTCTCTGATGGGCTGTAAACCCTGGGAACAGAGTGCAGCTGTGTAGAAAGAAAAACACAGATAGGTAACTGCCAGTGGTCACTGTGACCTGTGGGGATTACGTAGTTACCTGATAAAGAGAACAAAGCAAAAGTTAGGACAGTGGAATGTAGAATTATAGAATCCTTTATCTCTTGCCTGACGTTTGTTTAAGCCTTGGAAAAATATATGCGTTTGCGTGATACTTTCTCTCTGTAGCCAATCATGAATTTACAACTGTTGTTTGGGCATGCTAATGACCAAATACAAGCTGCCTTCTGATATTATGTTAACCTATATAAAGAAAAAGCTTTGTACAATAAACTGACACCTTGCTTGCATCAAGCTTTTGTCCCGTCTCTGCATCACGGTATCCCACCAGCACTCAGAACAAAGCATTCCCTGATTATAACAGATACAAGACCATTTCTTACAACATCTAAAACATTTACAAGTTACCCACCCCCAGTGATGTCCCCAATTCCTAGGATGCTTTATACACAGAATGAAATGGGTGTGTATAACCTCAGAATCCTTGGTGCTCCCTTGCGATGCAGATTCAATATCACATACTATTGCATATATTTCAGAGGGTGGGTCTGTCTTGTAAGCTCCAGAGCCCCCGGATTGAGGTGCTACGTTTATTCGAATCCTTATCTGATCTGTCAGCACTAACCGCAGTCTCGGAGGTACTTCAAACGATCTGTATAAGTCGTGTGTAACTCGTGCTGATGCCAGTTTTGCTTTCTTTGTAGAATCACTCTAGTCTCTCCAGGCTCAGAGGTTACTGTCCTCTCGAACTGGTCCTTTTACTCGTGAAACATACATCCACCATTTTTCCGCAGTTCGAACGGTGGTATATTTTTCTGTGGCTGCTTCTGGATCTGCAAAGCTGCTACTGCAGTCAGCATTCAAAGGATGATGAAAGCACTGGTCGAATCCATCTTGCTGGGACCCAGAATAGTCCAGAACCTGTTGAGACACAAGCATATCCTCTACCCCAGGTTATTAATTCACAGAAATCAGACCATTGACCTGTTTGTAGATTCCAAACTTTTACTTTGACACCTGAAGGTGCTGCATTGGTGGTGGTCAAGGAGTTGGAATGGCGTATCATTGGGGCTTCCTGAAAATCATCAGAGATGCAAGAAATTTTTAAAACATACATAGTTATCTGATATGATACTCCAGCAATAAAAGGCTCGCTGCCAATGGCGAATGACATCTTTATCAGTTTCTCCTGTATGAACAGTAGCAATGATGACTGAGGAAAATGTATCAATAGTTACATGAACAAATTTTAAGCTGCCAAATTCAGCAATATGAGTGACATCTGTTTGCCAGACGTGAAGAGCTCGCAACCCCCTAGGGTTAGTCCCATAATGAGGGATGTGCTGGACTAGACAAATAAAACTGGCACTTCAGGCCATGACAACCTTGACAAAAAAAAAATGGTGGGGCTCTTAATATGCAAAACATAACAAGGGGAATGTCACTTTTAGACTTTAGTCCACAACAACTTTAAAATCCCAAAAAATCTTTCCTGAATAACCATTTGACATTATTGTTTAACAATAACCTTCTGGTGAGTCAACATATAAATCCACACGAACATATTCCCTAATTACACGACATTAAGGCATTGAGATATTTAGCCCCAAATAGGAGGTTTCCTCGGGGGACACTCGTGTGATCAGCTTCAGATCTGTTAATTTTCAGATTCATGGGCATCGCTGTTTGTCCCATCCTTTGAGTCTTGTGCTCTGCCATGCTGGCATCAGGAATAAAATCCTTATCTTAAAACCTTTATGAACACAAAAACCAAAACAACATTCTATAACGTTTCTAAAATAAACTCCAAAGTCCTGCTATCACCAAAAAAGTCCTAAAAACTTAAAGAACTATGTGAAAATTAAACCATCAAGGTAATGTACAGGAAAAGAACAAAAAAAGATGGTATATCATATTAAGCACGCTTTTCAAAATGAACATTTCTTTACAGAGCTCTTTTTTAAAATTGCCAGCACACTCAAAAAAAAAAGGTTTAAACCAAAAATACTTAACCTACTTATAAAACAACTTACACTTGCTTATTACTTAGCATACCTTATCAATTACTAAATACTTACAAACAATTATTATTACCTATAACTTAACATTCTTACATATTATTTACCATACCTTATTACAAATACCACATTTGTCTCATACTTATTAATCATTATCATTAGTGTAAAAATGCAATGACTAAAAACATCAAAAGAATAAGTGTCCGAAATTTCATACAATCAAAAATAATGCCAAAAACACTACTCATATCAGGTTTACTTTCACAAAATGCTAAAATATCTTTCTTTTCAAACTTAGCACTGTTGCTTTAAATCTTGCAGCTTGCAGCTGCCTGCAAGCCTGGAAGAAAGAACAGAGAGTAAAAAGGGGGGGGGAGGGATGAAGGAGGGAGAAGGTGTGGAGTAGAAAAAGTTCTTGTCCCACCATTTACAAGCTGTTGTCAATAAGCTATCAATCACTGGCTTAAGGCCCCTTTTTATTGCAGTAATAGCAGATGGTAACTTCTTTCCTCTGAACCCTGTCACCCTGTTTCTACTCCTGGTGGTTTCTGACTTTCCCTTACAGCAGTTACAAACAACTTAGCTTTAGCCTTTTGTTTCTCCTCATCCCTTCTTATGTATACCTTCTGAGCCTCTCGTAGTAAATCTTCTAGCCCTCTGTTTTGCCAATTCTCGATCTTCTCCAACTTCCTTCTAATCTCTCCCCATGATTTCGCTACAAACTGCGTCCTGAGAAGTGTCACTCCAGCTGCAGAGTTAGGCCACTTCTGATCTCCTGGCGGCCCCTCTGGTTCCCATATTCTTATCCCAGCCTGTCTGATTGAATTTCTTTCCTCTGTGGTGAACAGAATACTCAAAATAGATTACACCTCTCACCAGGTATATGTATTGGGGCCCAAAAATTGATCCAATCTCTCAGCTACACCTAAGGGGTCATCCAACAAAGCACCCATCTCTTTCTTGAAATTACGCACATCTGATGTATTAAGAGGTACAGTCACAAATCCTATTCCTCCCTGGCCCTCCTCCATAGGCACTTTCCTTAGTGGATGTAATCCTACACTGCTTTCCCCTTGGTCATTCCTAACCCTGCTTCTGCTTCTTGTTCAAGAGGGTGACTGAGAGGGGGTCAGCTGAGGAGCTGTTGGATTTGGGGGACCTCGACCCCTGTCCTGATGAAAAGGTGGTGGTGATAGGTTATATAAGGGTTCCCATTTTTCCTTTTCCCTGTCTTTGTCCTCTTCCTTGTCTTTATCCTTATCCTCAGGTTTTAATGCTAATATTGGAACAGGGGAAGAACATGAGGCCCAATACCCAATTTGCAGCATATTCACTCTCTTCCTGATTAAAAGGCTTTTTAGACTTCACATGAAAGTTCAAGGCTTGACAAACCCAGTCCTCAAAAGATCCAAAAAGAGGCCAATATACACATAATCTTAATGGTTCTTTTGGCCATACCTTCATACAGTAGTGAATCATTTTTTCCTTTGATTTCCCTTTTAACAGCCCACGATCTTCCCAATATTGTACTATTAGCCCTAGTGGACTCTCTGGAGGAATAAATGGTAAAAGCTTTCCTCCCCCCTGTTCTAAAGATTTACTCTTCTTTTGTCCCATTTTTCTAATTTCATGGCTACCGCAAATATTCATGCAAGTGAAAGAATCTCAATAATTCCCACCCGCGAATGCTATTTCATAGCTACCCACAAAACTCATGCAAGTGGAAGAATCCCAGCCCCCACCCGTGAATACTCTTAAGCTTAAGCTTCGGTCCTTCACAGGCCGGTTACCAAGGGTCACAGCCCCCGGCGAACGGCTCAGGTCACTTCGGAACTCAAATAGGTAGCCAAACCCAAACACAAATAGCCGTAACCTCCCTCCCCGGACGGAATACAATTTTACTCACCCTCGTCCGGATCTTCGTGCACAAAGTATTACAAGGGATAACGTATTGCCAGTTGAACAAAAGGAATTCCTTTGCTTGCTCTTATTCGGGTTCAGAAAACACTGATTTCCTGTCTTCCGAAGCCACACTGAAGCCACCAGAACCTCCGGCGGGGCGCCCCTTCAAATGAAGCCGAAAGACAGAGAAGATCAAAGCTTTCTTGGCCGACACACCAAAACTGTTATAAATACGCTAGCCAAAAAAAGGTCTTTTAAAATTTTATTGGGAATAAAAGCAAGCAAACAGCATGCACTGGGCTGGGGGGACAAATCACAGCAGCAACTACAATAGCTTCTCTAATTTTATATAGCTACCTTATCTAAATAACAAGCTTATGCTAAATAGAAGGCAAAGATATGATAATGAGTTACCGGAATGGGGTGCTCATGCGCATTCTGCTTGGCACGACTCTTTTGGGGGGGGCGAAGAAGAAATCTTCCTCACAGTGCTGAATAACCTCCCCCCTTAAGCATACACCGTTCCCAAGGTTTCTTATCTGAAATCCACATTCCAAGACAAAGCTAGCAAAGCTGGTACAGCTTTTATCTCTGGTCTGATGCCTCCGGAACTCGATTTGTCTGGTTTAAAAGTCTTTATTCGAGCTTTTCGAAAACAGCTTCTTGCAATCTTTCAAAACAAGCTCCTTGAACTTTACTCCTAACTCACCCTTTAACACAAATCACTTATTATATTCATCACAATTTGCTATTAGCAGGTGTTTGTGTTCAATGAAGATCTGTGAAGCCGGCCTGCTAACAGCTGAAGGAGGGAGTCTTATGAAGATCAGATGGCCTTGTTTTGGCTAACACTGATGGAGCAGAGCTCAAATAACATAAACATCGAACTTCAAAGCAGCTTTCCAGGTGCCCAAGCAAAGACCTTTGCCTAATTAACTGCAATTTTAATATTAAAGTTGACACCCCTCTGTATGCTAATGAGCCAAATAGAGTACATGCTAAACATATATGACTCTCTTACTCAGCTCTCAACCCAAATCATGCTAGATGTCCTGCAGAAGGCAGAGGCAGCTGGGGCTAGGTGTCATGGTTTGAGGCTGGTGCCTTTAAAAAAACCATAGAGTTGAGTCCTCCAGGAGAACCAGAAAGGTCCAGAGATGGACCAGAAAATTGTAATTTTGTTATTCAATCCCATAATTCTGCTCTCTCTTTATAAGTTGGCAGCAAGGCCAACTAATTTTTTTTTCTCCCTCCTGTCTGCTCTCTGGTGGGAGTCCTTATCTGCTGGTAACAATAGGGGAGTAGGCCTGTTTGTGGCCTTCAGAGGCCTGACTAATTTTTACTGAGCAATCTTGGCCTGTTTAGGCAAGGGATGAATGGGAAGAAAATGAGCACTGGGGCTTGTGGTTTAGTCTGGTTGGGGGGAAGGTTTTTGGGGATTTTCATGTATCCTGTATATGTATTAGGTGTTGAGGATTCATGCATTCTCTATTTTCCTGTATATTTCTGAATAAAATTTCTGTATTTCTCTCCAATTCAATGAGAGTGTCTTTATTTTACTTCCTTTGGGAGTAAAAGTATTTCTGTCCCCTCTTTAAGACACTAGGGTATAAAACCCACAAGAGGGACATCTTTTGAGGGGTGGTGGTGGTGTAGCAGATGCAACAGGTGTGTGCAGGGGCACCTATACCAGCACAGACAAGGACAGTTGCTGGGCTATGCTCCCTTTCCTCCACCCAAGACAGGGACACCTTTCTTGGTGAGAATTGTGCCTTCACATGGCTGAACTTTTGCTGCATTTATGTTTTATATTAGAGCTATTGCAAAGGTTTGCATCTCTGACTGTCAGGTGTTACCCAGATCATCTTGCAGTCAGTGCCTTTATCACTGCTGATGGGATGGAGATGGATGTCTTCACAAATAAAGATGTTGCAATATGCAGCCTGAAATAATAAAGAGAGAACCAAGATACAACCTTGCAAATTGTAAATTATTGGGCTCTACAAAACCAGGAAACTTAGCTAAAACAGCAGAAACCAGTGGTAACGGGATACAGCCTGAACTTTTGAACTTTTGAGACAGCGCACAGGCTTAATAGGCTTATGAATAGTAACTTCCCGGCCCAGGGAGGCATAAAGATGAAAATTAATGAACATGGGATTTATGACACAGGGGGGTGTATGTGTCAAGGAGGAATATGTAGTAGGCAGACTGGGAAGTCTGTACATTCTGAGTTCCTCATCAATGGGGAAAGGAAGAGGGATAATTGTGGCCAGGAAGTTAGGATAAAAGGAGGTTGCGGCCTCCATCAATTTGAGAGACCCCACAGGATTATACCATGGTGGACTCTCTCTTTATTCAAATAAAGTGGATTTTACAGGACTCCAGTCTCCTTTGTGAACACTGACCTCTGGTGACATGATTTTCCATACACTGGGCTCTGAGACAGGCAGACATTGGGGTCTTACTCATAACGCAACACAGGGGATACATCGTGAAGCCACAAAGCAACACCCCTCTCGGCAGGGAATAAAAAAGGACTTTAACACACTGGCAAATGGTGCACCCACAATGAAGACCCTGCTTGCTTGCTCTCTCTGTGTACCTTTCTCTTAGACACATCATATATATACACACATATAACTTCAGTCAGATAACAAATCTCTTTTTGTATGGATCTATGGTGTAAGTCTTCCTTAATTCAACCCAAGCAAATCATCAAATCTGAGTCACTCCCTTTACCCACAAGTTGAGAGCAGGGGACAATAAGCTTGATTTGCAACAGGAAAAAAAATTGCCTATGAAATTGCTCCTACATATGTAGTCACCAGAGCTGCAAAGATGAATCCTACCAATAAGTGGATGGCAGTAGATGGGAAATAAGACATGATGATCCTTCAACAACCCCAAACTGCATTTCTTCCATTTGAGCCAAGGTAATTTTTGATTCTGTGGCTATAAATTGCTAAACTAATCAAAATTACTTGAAGAAAAATTTATTTGGTTCAAGGCTATAATTGGTTGCACCACTCCCTACAGATAAGCCAAAGAAAGCATGCGAAAAACAAATATTCTTCCTAACCATGACTCATTTTTTTATATAATCTATGGTTACATTTATTGTCAGATTAAAAAGAAAATACACTGAAATGATAATCAGCTATTTTCTTAACAGTAGCAACTTATCAGTCACTTTCCTTCTATTTGAAAGTGTGTTTATATCTGCTGCTTCCATATTCATGTAACACTTGTTCTTCTGTCATAGTGAAAAACTTCTGTTCTTCTGGACTAACACAAGCAAACAATCACTTAAAAATGTGGACCAAGTATAAGATGATCAAGTTTTCAAATTTCCAAATTACAACAGTTGCAAGAAACAAATTGTTATGAAAACAGTAATTTAAGAAAAAAAAGTTTTAGTGCAGCTAAATTTCTATTTAAATGTCAACAGAAGACTTAATTGTTATTACACATATGCTATTTAACTTATTTGAACATTAAGGTAATTACAGTTGGAGGGCACATATTTCCAGTGGCCACTCTGCAGTAGATACTGTCAGAACAAAACATGAAACATTCCACATGGTTAACAAGATAACATTTGAGTTACCAGAATTACAGTTGTCATTTTTGCTAACAGATCACATAAGTAGTGCATAACCGGGACATTTCCTTTAACAGAAATATCAAACTTAGTATTGCATTTGTTTAACTTCAATATGAACATCACTACATAAGAGCAACATTGCACATGACAGTTTTATTTAGCGCAAATGGCATTTGGCATCTCTAAATGGGATGTATCTTCCCTCCTAAGCTCCATAGTAGGTTTAATTTATAAATCATATTGCTAATATGCCCAGTATAAATATCAAGAATCTTTCTTTCACCACTTCAGTGGGAAAGAGAACAGTGATTTTTATCTCATATTAAAGTCTTTTCATACATGCACAATTTTCTTCCATGGACACTTCTCCATGTACCCTAACTACCCTTTTGTCTGCAAGAAAATAATTTTTTAAAATCTGATTTTTCTTCTCAAATTAGAAAGACTACAGCCATAGACAATTATATGACAAATCGCTACCAACTATTTATTTCAAAATAACATTGAATGTGTCAATGTGTAACCAGCACATCAGTCATCTGAGGTGCAATGAATTCCCTCACAGTTAAGCGTGTCCCATTTTGAGTTCTTTTGTGAAACTAATTTATTAGTTACCTTTTTTGTAAGACAGTCATGCAGACATTAAGACTGGCTCGAGTAAAATATATGTTTTATCATTATTACAGGCAGAAATATAACTGGCAGATGGAAAATGATTTTTAAACACACAAGCTAAGTAAAATCAACCTGCTCCAAGTTTTCTCAAGTAAAATGGGATAAACAGCTCCAGTAATTATCACAAATTCAGCAATGGGGTTATCTATAAGAAGAACTAATAGTTCTTGGTTATCAAGTACTAATTTCTTTAAACAACTCACTTTCTACATCAGTTTGTACAAGAAAACTAACCACTGTATTAAAACTTTTTCACTTACTCCCCCAAAATGAATGAATTTAACTCTCCACCTTCCTGAAAACAATGATATTGTACTCTGATGCACAATTGCCATTCAATCACCTACTACCAGAGTAGTCTAAGTGAGGACAATGCTCCCACTGTTATGATAATCATGCACTTTAAAGGAGCCACGTGAAAGTTTTAAGGCAAAATGGGTGAAATCTGGTTGCAAAATTTCAGATTTAAAGGGAAAAAAACATGTATGCATACCGCAAAAAATAAAAAATCTAGAATATGTTGATAATGATCTGAAGCAATTTATTTCCTTCATTCATCTGTGAAAATTTTAGCAGATATTTCATATTTTTTCCATTTGGTACAAATACTTCTACATGCCATTAAGAATCACTCAAAAGAATGTTGAGCCCAAAAAAGCAGCTGCTACCACAAAACATCTCTTCACCTTTTTATTCACCCTCAAGCAGTTCTTTAAAACTCAGATTTCTTGAGATCTTAACTTTATTTGAAATATATGAACAATGGATAAAGTAATAAGCAGGTGGAGGTTTCAGATATAATATTTAAATTAAATAATATATATTTAATTCGATGGTCACCATTGCTTATTTTTCAATACTCATTTGTACTGAATTATAAACTCTGCAGCATAGGGACAGTTTGTGTATGGCACTTAGCAGAACAGGACTTCCATGCATATCTGCAATATAAACAATTATATTAAGATATCCCAAACCTAAACAAATAATAAAACCTGTTTATGCATACTAAATAAATAAATAAATGTAACATCAAGTGGGAAAATTACACCCAAATCAATAAGTTGTACATTCATTACAGTTTCAAAATATCAATTTTCATGAAGTTGCTTCATCTTCTTACTTGAATTAAATGAATTAAGTCAGAAAATAAACTCTTCTCCAATTCCACTAACATACATTATTTCACTTTAGTTATTATGTGTCAGCTAACTTTGATCTTTCACCATTAACTTCTGTACTGGCATGCCCCTTAACTCTCCAAGCTCTACTCAAAACATCATATTTTCCCTTCTTCATTCCATAGTTTGTGATACCTACCAAGAAGTCATTCAACTGAGGCAGCATCTAGTCTAATAGAGCTGGATGAAAGCTTCTTTTACCAGAATAGTACACTGACAAGCCAAGTTCACTAGAGTCATGGTCCACTATGTACCAGTGCTCCATTGTAAGCACGAAGTATCTTCTGTACAAAAGATAACACAATTGTGTGTATTTAAGCCACACAAGGCAAGCCAAGTTAAATGGTTTGGGCAGACAGTGTGGGATAGAGCAGAAGCATGATAATCAAATGTTTTGGCTGAAGCAATTTTAAACCTGTTTGACTGTTTAACCTGTGTTACCACCTAGTTTAAGCATTGTTGTTTACACAGTACTCTCAGATGAACAAAAGCCTTATAAAGACAGATTAACTGATCTTTTTTATAGACTGACTAGTCAGTATATGTATTCAAGAATGAGTTTAATTCAAAGCTTGAAAAGAATAACTAACTAATAACCACATTCAGAGCTTTCAAATACTATCTTACTGTGAGGTATATGTCTATTGCCTTAAAAGTTTATGCATCGCATTCTAAAATATAGGGTCCAAGAATAAAGGCTAATTGTACTTTCTAAGTCAAGCAAACTATAGAAAAATGGGAGGAAGTAGTGTGTGACGTGTTCAAATGTTACTGTTTAGCATAACACTTCATGAAGATAATGCAAAAAAGTCTATATACTCAGGACTCTTTACATCCGGATAAATATGGTAAATTAGCAAATAAAGTATTTAAGATAATCTACAAAACTGTATTTTACCAGGTATTCTCTGTATCAAGTCTTAAAGCAGAAAGCTGTCAGGGCAATAACAGAGTATGAAATAAAAGGGAAAAAATTAAATAGAGACATTTTAAGAAATCTCTCCAGAAAACAAATTTGTATTAACAATTAACTAAACTGAAACTAAAACAAAGACTAAAGCTATTGGGTGGCCTTATCAGCAAACACCTTCAATCAAAAGGTCATAAACACTGATACTTTACATATTATTTGTTTATATTATACCATAAGGTGAAAGCAACACATTTCCTTTTAGTAAAGCATACACAAATAGCCTCATTCAGAATACACTTTTAATGCACATTAAAAAAGTATTGCTCTTACAGATCATTTTGGAACCCAAATATACAATAGCTTGGAAAACAATATTTTAGAAAACAAAAGCCAATGTAAAAAGATCACTTAAAACAACTAAAATGATAAAGATTCTGTATGGTTCTGTATTTACAGTTTTCTTACTGCATCATCAATATCAGAAATCTGTTCCTTCAGCTGGTTCCACTGTTCTGGATTTAAAGAAATACCTGAAATGCATTAAAAATAAATACTTAAAGACAAAAGGAAAATTGTAGTGCAGGATATTGCATAATTACTGTCAAGGCTGGTTTCGTAAACAAAGTCTATGTCACAACTATTAGTGCTTAAGCAGCAACCACAGAATAGCAGAATGGTTTGAGTTGGAAGGGACCAACCCTCAGCCTCCCTGCCACTAGACCAGGTTGCTCAAGGCCCTGTCTAACCTGGCCTTGAACGCTTCCAGGGAGAGGGCATCTGCAACCTCCCTGTGCAGCATGTTCCAGTGACTCACCACCCTCACTGTAAAGAATTTCTTCCTAGTATCCAGTCTAAATCTGCCCTCTTCCAGCTCAAGGTCATTGCCCCCCATCAAATCACAGAATCACAGAATCACAAAATCACAGTTAGGGGTTGGAAAGGACCTCCAGATGATCATCATCCCACACCCAGAGATGATAAACTGCACAAACTCAACAATCCACAGTGTTAAAGCCACCCACAGCTTCAAAAGCACCTGTAGAAACAAATACCAGAGAATTGCAGCAAGCAATCATCCTACCCGCATCATCAAAATTATGAATGCTTAGAAGAATTCAGTCAAATTTCACAGAATCATGGAATGTTAGGGGTTGGAAGGGACCGTTGAGCTGAAAATAATTCATCTTTATTCTACTAATCCACATCTACTTGAGACATTCTAACCTTAGCAGCTCTGCAGTCTACCTGCTGGTGGTTTTGATGTTCCTCATTGGACCAACTTTTGGATATCTGGACATTTACGTGGTATACCTTGAGATCTAGCATTTCTAGTCAGGCAGCAACATCTTGCCACAAGTGGGGCAGCCTAATCAGGTTTGCCTCTGCATTGCCAATTGTTTTCCGCCTTCAGTGAAGTTATTACAGGAGATTGACCTGTACAAGTTGATGGGCCTGGATGCCATCCACCTGAGGGTGCTGAGAGAGCTGTCCGATGTTGTTGCAAGGCCACTCTCCATAATCTATGAGAAGTCATGGGGATCAGGAGACATCCCTGAAGACTGGAAAAAGGCTAATGTCACCTCCATCTATAAGAAGGGTTTCAAGAAGGACCCAGGTAATAATAGACCCATTAGCCTCACTTCAGTACCTAGGAAAGTTATGGAACAAATCCTCCAGAGGACTGTCACAAGTCAACTGAAGCATGTGATTGGGCAGAGCCAATACAGATTCACCAGGGGCAAATTGTGCTTGACAAACCTGATTGCCTTCTCCAACAAAGTAACTCGCTCAGTCGGTGCAGGGCGAGCAGTGGACATTGTCTACCTGAACTTTCCAAGGCTTTTGACGTGGTCCCCCACAGGTTCCTCCTAGAGAAACTGATATGTTATGGCCTAGACAGGTGGTCTGTGCAGTGGGTGGGGAACTGGCTGACAGGCCCTACCCAGAGGGTGAGAGTCGATGGTTCCTTCTCAACCTGGCAGCCATTCACAAGTGGGGTCCCCCAGGCATCGAATTAGGTCCAACTCTGCTTAATATCTTCATAAGTGATCTGGATGTTGGGATCAAGAGTGCCCTGATGAAGTTTGCAGATGACACCAAGATGAGTGGGGAGGTTGACACTCTGGAAGGGAGAGGCACCCTCCAGGAAGACCTGAACAGGCTTAAGGAGTGGGCTAGCAAGAACCTTATGAAGTTCAATGGGGATAAGTGTAGGCTCTTGCACCTGGGAATACAGGACCACAGGACCCAGGAGTGCAGCTCAGACTGGGATCCATCTGGCTGGAGAGCAGCCCTGTGGAGAGGGACCTGGGGGTCTTGGTGGATAACAAGCTCAGCATGGGTGAACAGTGTGTGCTGCAGCAGCAAAGAAAGCCAACAGGATGCTGGGTTGCATCACCAAGGGCATTACCAGCAGAGATGAAGTCATTGTCCCACAATACTCAGCGATGGCCAGACCACACCTGGAGCACTGTGTGCAGTTTTGGTCTCAGCTGCACAAGAAGGAGGTGGACGGGCTGGAAAGTGTCCAGACAAGGGCTACGAGAATGATCAGAGGACTGGAAGCCCTGCCATGTGAGGAAAGGCTGAAGAGCTGGGTTTATTCAGCCTTGAGAAGAGAAGGCTGAGGGGAGACCTCATCACCATGGACCAGTAGCAGCTTTCCAGCTATGTAGTTTTCATAAAATATGGCAAGGTCCATCAGTAAACAAGGCATATTTACGTGTCCTGTTTGAGCCCGCTGAGTGATCAATGCAACCCACTTACCCCACACTGCATCAGTTGCATGATTTGTGGAGAGAGCCCTCCTTTAAACGTGCGTTTCAACGCTGGCAATGAAAGCACCAAGAGGAGTTGTGCTTCAGTACCAATTACTTCTGAAGCAGTTCAATCTCCTTCATGTGCTGCCAGTATCTTTTTCAGTGGGAGTACAGCAGACCCCAGATCCTCTATATGCTTGATTCCCAAAAGCCTAGGGGTCAACCTCAAGTCTCCCCTGGTGCCTTTTGCCAGAGGCTCCAAGTAGGGCCAGTCTCCCCAGCTGCGGTGTAGAACACATTACTTGCACTGTGACCTGCTGGACTAACCCAAGGGCTGCTGCATGAACAATCTTTTGTTTTACTTCTTCAAAGGCCTGTGGTTGCTCAGGACCCAATTTAAAAGCATTCTTCTTTCAAATCATTTCACAGAGATGACTTACAATCTGACTGTGGTCTGGAACATATATTTGCCATAAACCCAGGACATGTAAGAAAACTCATGTAGCCTTTTTGTTAGTCAGTGGAGCCATAGCTGCTATTTGGTTAATCGCATTTATCGGGATCTGGCTCTGTCTTCCCTGCTGCTATGCTAGATGCCCACCAATACCCCTTTGGGTCCTTGAAATGTCCTCTCAAGATAATCTACCCCAAAAATGAGTGGGGCATCTGGGCCAGTCACAATATGGTGCTTTTGCCACTCGTGTCCAGTCAGACTTATTCCAGCTTCTACTGCGGTCAGTTCCTGCAATGCCTCTGTCACTCCAGAAATAAAAATGGATTCTATCCCTCTGTAGTTTGATGGCATCACAGTGTATTGTGCACCAGTTTCCACCGAAGACTTATATTCCTGTGGTACTGACATGCCAGGCCATCAAACCCACACAGTCCAATAAAGTGTTGTCTCTCTCTTTCACCTGTCTGGAGGCAGGGCCCCTCCAATTACAAACAGAGTATTTGTCATCAACATATGGGTCCAAGCAGCTCACATGGACTAGACCCTCATCATGGTTACTCATGTCTTGTAAATAAGGATCTGAAGCCCATCTATGCATCTGAGGGGCTCTGCACTGGAAACTGGAGCAGCAGTTTTCCTGGAAGGAAAACTGTGTTCTAGATTGTACCATCTGTTCCTTGTCCTTTCACTGGGCACCACCAAAAAGAGACTGGCACCTTCATCTTACCACTGACCCCTCAGACGTTGATAAGATCCCCTCTCAGCCTTTTCCTCTCAAGACTAAAAATGCCCAATGCTCTCAGCCGCCTTTCTTCACAGGAGAGATGGTCAAGTTCCGCAATCATCCTCGTAGCTGTCTGTTGGACTCGCTCCATCAGATCCCCGTCTCTCTTGAATTGGGGAGCCCAAAACTGGACACAGTATTCCAGGTGTGGTCTCACCAGGGCAGAGTAGAGGGGGAGGAGAACCTCCCTAGACCTGCTGGACACACTTTTCTTGATGCACCCCAGGATGCTATTGGCCCTCTTGGCCACAAGGGCACATTGCTGTCCCATGGATAGCTTGCTGCTCACTAGGACTCCAAGGTCTTTCTCCACAGAGCTGCTTTCCAGCAGAACAACTCCTATTCTGTACTGGTGCTTGGTGTTATTCTTCCCCAGATCACTACAAGCCCTTGTAAAAAGTCCCTCCCCAGCTTTTCTGTAGCCCCCTTCAGGTACTAGAAGGCTACTCTAAGGTCTCCTGGGAGTCTTCTCTTCTCCAGGCTGAACAACCCCAACGCTCTCAGCTTGTCCCCATAGGGGAGGTGTTCCAGCCCTCTTATCACCTTCCTGGTCCCCTCTGGACCCACTCTGACAGTTCCATGTCCTTCTTGTGTCAGGGGCACCAGAACTGGACATAGTGCTCCAGGTGGGGTCTCACAAGAGTAAAGTAGAGAGGCAGGATCACCTCGTTCATCCTGCTGGTCACACTTCTTTTTATGCAGACCAGGACACGGTTGGCTTTCTGGGCTGCAAGTGCACATTGCTGGGTGATATTGAGCTTTTCATCCACCAACTCCCCCAAGTCCTTCTCTGCAGGACTGCTCTCAGTCCACTTACCATCTAACCTGTATTGATACTGGGGATTGCCCCAACCCAGGTGTAGGACCTTGCACTTGGCCTTGTTGAACTTCATGATGTTCACATGGGCCCACCTCTCAAGCCTGTCCAGGTCCTTCTGGATGGCATCCCTTCCTTCCAGTGTGTCAACCAGACCACACCTCTTGGTGTCATCCACAAACTTCCTGAGGGTGCCTCAGTCCCACTGTCCATATCACTGACAAAGATGTTAAATGGCACTGGTCCCGGTACCGACTCCTGAGGGACACCTCGTCACTACTCTCCACTTGGACATTGAGCTGTTGACTGCACCTATGTCAGTGCAACCATCCAGCAAATTCCTTATCCATCGAGTGGTCCACCCATCAAATCCACGTCTCTCCAATTTAGAGACAAGGATGTCATGTGGGACAGTGTTGAATGCTTTGCACAAGTCCAGGTAGATGACATCAGTTGCTCCTTCTTCATCCAACAATGCTGTAACCCCGTCATAGAAGGCCACCAAATTTGTCAGGTATGATTTACTCTTAGTGAAGCCATGTTGGCTGTTGCAAATCACCTCCTTATTTTCCATGTGCCCTAGCGCAGTTTCCAGGAGGATCTGCTCCATGATCTTGTCAGGCACAGAGGTGAAACTGAGGTAGCCTGTAGTTCCCCATCTCTTCTTTTTTCCTTTTTTAAAAATGGAAGTGATGTTTCCCTATTTCCAGTCAGTGGGAACTTTCCCAGACTGCCACAACTTCTCAAATATGATGGATAGTGGCTTAGCAACTTCATCCACCAGTTCCCTCAGGAGTCGTGGATGCATCTCATCAGGGCTCATGGAGTTGTGCACCTTCAGGTTCCTTAGATGGTCTGATCTTCTCCTACAGTGGGCAGTCCTTCATTTTTGCAGTCCCTGCCTTTGCCTTCCGTGATTTGGGTGGTGTGGCTGGAGCAATTGCTGGTGAAGACTGAGATAAAAAAGTCCTTGAGTACCTCAGTCTTCTCCATGTCTTGGGTAACCAGGTCTCCTGTTTCCTTCCAGAGAGGTCCCACGTTTTCCCTAGTCTTCCTTTTATTACCAATATACCTATAAAAGGTTTTCTTGTGCTTGACGTCCCTGGCCTGCTCAGACAGTTTTTCTGTATTCTTCCCAGGCCACCTGTCCTTGCTTCCACCCTCTGTAGGCTTCCTTTTTGTTTGAGCTTGTCCAGGAGCTCCTCGTTCATCCATGAAGGCCTCCTCATTTGGAACACTTCAGTTTAAGCCAGAACAAAAGAAATCTTGGCTCCTAAAAGCCATACCTCTGTGATCTTAACTATGCACTTTTGAAGTATCATAATTCTTAGTTTCCTAAAGCACTGTGAATAACATATACTATAAGTAACATTTTGGAGAGACTATTCCACTCCCTAGCACTCACAAACCAACACAGAAGTTATTTTTTCACTTCAAGTTCACTGTACTTCTAGTGACATTCAATCAATAATTATTCAGTGCCCCACAACCCATCTCTTCAGCTCTAAATTTGTACTTCCTCAAGTTCAAGTCCAGGCAAATATTTCCTTTTTCCTTTACTCTCCTTATTCTTCCTCTATGACAACTCTATGCGAGTACAGACTCCCAGGCCTACCTCTCATATTCTCTCCAGTACGGCTCTTCAACTATTTACCCCCACTCTCCCCCCTCAGTGATCAGGCTTCCTTCGTTTCTTTCTCCCTGTAGGTGGAGTAGGATCTGAAAACAGCCAAAACTTTGAATTCCATTTTTTGGGCTCATAATTATTTTTTTTTAATCATCACTGTCTTACCAGAGCAATACGCACAGAGCTATTCCATTTTCCACCAGTCTATAGATGGCATGTTTTTTTTTTTTAAAACAGGTCAGTGTGCTAACCATTATTAGGGACCAAATGTCATCAAGATGCCCGAAAATAAAAAATGGGTTATTGTCACAGATGACTCATTTCTGAAGGGAGTGGAAGGCCCAATATGCAGAGTGGACCCATGCCTTAGGGAGGTCTACTGCCTCCTTGAGGCCTGAATTTTAGTGATGTGAGGAGAAAGCTTCCTTCCCTAGTATGGCACAAAGACTACTATCCACTGCTAATCTTTCAGGTAGCAACAAGAAGTCCAAGGGCAATGAAGAGAGACTTCAGGGCCTGGGGATGACTGGTTAAGGGATTGGGAACACAAGTAGTGTCCACCTCTATCTCCCCAGTTGCAGAGTGATGAGGGAATAAACAGGAAAACAGAGGAGATCAATGCCTGGCTCCAAGCCTGGTGTCTCCAGGAAGACTTTGGATTCTTTAGTCATGAATTGATTTACAGGACACCAGGCCTGCTGGCAACAGATGGGATACACCTGTCTCAGAGTGGGAAAAGTATCCTAGCCCAGGAGCTCGCAGGGCTCATTGAAAGAGCTTGAAACTGGATTGGAAGGAGGAAGGTCACAAAAACCAGGCTGCTAGAAATAAGCCTGAGGGCAGCACACTGGTGTTTGAAGGATAGGGTGCTGGCAAGGTGGTAGGTAGAGAAAGGAGACCTATGTGGCAGCAAACACACAAGGGTTATCGATGGGTTAGTAACCATGAGAGCACCTGAGAACAGTCAGGTAGGTATTAGGACTTCTCCCTGCAAAAAGGTGGCAAGACCTTTAGACCAACTAAAGTGCATTTACACTAATGCACACAGCATGGGAAACAAACAGGAGGAGATGGAAGCCATTGTGCAGAAGGAAAACTATGATATAGTGGCTATCACAGAAACATGGTGGGATGTCTCACACCACTGGAGTGCCACAGTCAATGGCTACAAACTCTTCAGAAGGGACAGGCAAGGAAGGAGAGGTGGTGGGGTGTCCCAGTATGTCAGGGAGTGTTTTGATTGTATTGAGGTTAATGATACTGATGACAGAGTTCAGTGTTTATGGGTAAGAATCAGGGGGAAGGCCAACAAGGCAGATATCCTGGTGGGAGTCTGGTCTAGACCACCCAATGAGGATGAAGAGACTGATAAAATATTCTTTAGGCATCTGGCAGAATTCTCTTGTTCTTCTGGGGAGCTTCAACTTCTCTGATGTCTTCTGGAAATTCAACACAGCAGAGAGGGAGCAGTCCCAGAGGTTCTTAGAGTGTGTGGAGGAGAACTTCCTGACACATCTGGTTGAGGGAGCCAACTATGGGAGGTGCCCTCCTGGACCTGCTGTTTGTGAACAGAGAAGGACTGGTGGGAGATGTAATGACTGGAGGCCACATTGAGCACAGTGATCACAAAATGGTAGAGTTGTCAGTTGTTGGAGAAGTAAAGAGGGGGGTCAGCAGAATTGCCACCTGGGACTTTCAGTGAGCAAACTTTGACCTGTTTGGGAGCCTGGTGGACAGAGTCCCTTGGGAGGCAGGTCCTGAAGGGCCAAGAAGTCCAGGAAGGCTGGTGTCATTGGTTGAGTTGAAATCTGCTGCTGTTATTCAAAAAGTGCTGGCTGGAACAAAGTATCACAGGACTTGAAGTTCAGATTGTAACATGAGGGATTTCCTGTTCTGGTTGCTGCTTTCAGGTTCTGGGTTTGGGTGTTGGTCTCTTCCACTGGGACAATGGTGTGACAGGGAGAGATGGGGGGGGTAGCTCACTGGTTTAGGGTTTATCTTGCTGGCTTCTGCTTGCTGCTGAGTTCTGCATTTTGATGTGCTTTTTTTCTGTAAATAGTCTAAGGTAATTGTGCATTATGTTATCTCATTTATATTAAACTCTTTTTATCTCAACTCTTTATCTCAACCCAGAGGGCTTTTTTTTGTGTGTTACTTTCCCTCACTTCTGTGTTGTAGGGAAACAGGCAGTTTAAACTGTTACAGCTGGACGCTGCTCAATAGGGACTTCTTAAAGGTACAGGAACAAGCTGACCCCATGTGCCAAAAGAAGAGTTGGTGGGGAAGAAGGGGCCTAGCTGAACAGAGAGGTCTGGTTGCTGCTTAGAGAGAAAAGGAGAGTCTGTGGTTGTTGGAAGAAGGGGCAGGCCACTTGGGAGGACTACAAGGATGTCATGAGGCTGTGCAGGGAGAAAATTAGAAGGGCCCAAGCCCAACTGGAAACTAATCTGGCTTCAGCTGTTAAAGAGAACAGGAAATGCTTCTACAAATACATTAGCAACAAAAAGAGGACTGAGGAGAATCTCTGTCCTTTGTTGGATGCAGGGGGAACATAGTGGTCAAGGATGAGGAAAAGGCTGAGGAACTCAATGCCTTCTTTGCCTCAGTCTTTAGTAGTAAGAGTAGTTGTTCACTGGGTACCCATCCCCCTGAGCTGGAAAAGAGGGATGGGGAGCAGAATGAAGGCCCTATAGTCCAAAAGGAGATGGTCAGTGACCTGCTGCACCACTTAAGACACACACAAGTCTCTGCGGCTGGATGGGTTACACCTGAGGCTACTGAGGGAGCTGTCAGAAGTGCTCACCAAGCCACTTTCCATCATTTACCAGCAGTCCTGGCTAAGTGGGGAGGTTCCACTTGACTGAAAATTGGCAACTGTGACACCCATCTACAGGAAGGCCTGGAAGGAGGACCCAGGAAACTACAGACCTGCCAGTCTGACCTTGGTGTTGGTGAAGGTCGTGGAGCAGGTCATCTTGAGTGCCATTATGCAGCATGTGCAGGGCAACCAGGTGATCAGACCCAGTCAGCATGGGTTCATGAAGGGCAGGTCCTACTTGATGAACCTGATCTCCTTCTACAACATGGTCACCTGCTTAGTGGATGAGGGAAAGGCTTTGGATGTTGTTTACCTGGACTTTAGTAAAGCCTCTGACATTGTTTCCCACAGCATCCTCCTGGAGAAACTGGCTGTTCATGGCTTGGATGGATGAACACTCCACTGGGTAAAAAGCTGGATGAATGGCCAGACCCAAAGAGTGGTGAGGAATGAAGTTAAATCCAGCTGGCAGTCATTCACTAGTGGTGTTCCCCAGGGCTCAGTACTGGGGCCAGTTCTCTTTAATATCTTTATCAATGATCTGGATGAGGGGATTGAGAGCACCCTCAGGAAGTTTGCAGATGACACTAAATTGGGTGGGAGTGTTGATCTGCTTGAGGGTAGGAAGGCTCTGCAGAGGGACCCAGACAGGCTGGATTGATGGGCTGAGGACAGTTGTTAAACCTCATACAAGGCCAAGGTCCAGGTCCTGCGCTTTGGTCAAAACAACCCCATGCAACGCTCCAGGCTTGCGTCAGAGTGGCTGGAAAGCTGCCTGGCAGAGAAAGACCTAGAGGTGTTGATTGACAGCCAGCTGAACATGAGCCAGCAGAGTGCCCAGTTGGCCAAGAAGGCCACCAGCATCTTGACCTGGATCAGGTATAGTGTGGCCAGCAGGACCAAGGAAGTGATTGTGCCCCTGTACTCAGCACTGGTGAGGCCACACCTTGAGTATTGTGTTCAGTTTGGGGACCTTAACTACAAGGACATTGAGGTGCTGGAGTGGGTGCAGAGAAAAGCAATGAAGCTGGTGAAAGGTCTGGAGAAAAGGTCTGGTGAGGATCAGCTGAGGGAACTGGGATTGTTTAGTCTGGAGAAGAGGAAGCTGAGGGGAGACCTCATTGCTCTCTACAACTCCCTGAAAGGAGGTTGGAGTGAGGTGGGTGTTTGGTCTCTTCTTCCAAGTAACAGGTGATAGGATGTGAAGAAATGGCCTCAAGTTGCACCAGGGGAGGTTTAGATTGGATATTAGAAGAAACTTCTTCAGTGAAAGAACACTGGAACAGGCTCCTCAGGGTGATGTTTAAGAGGCAGAGATGTGGTGCTGAGGGACATGGCTTAGCACCACCCTGGGTAGAATCAGATAATGGCTGGACTCAATGATCTTAAAGGCCTTTTCCTGCCAAAACAATTCCATGATTCTATGAACAACCTGTAGTTCACACCTGCTGTTGGAAACAAACTGACACAACAATTCTAAACTACTGGATTTTAAAAAATTTACTTTATTACACAATTTCAACTGTTCATACTGGTTTTAGGATAGCTAGATAAGGGGCTTATAAGTGCCTCAATGGAACATTAGACTCACATACTGTATCAGATCATTATTAATTTCACCCTAATAAAATTTAGATCTTTTTGCCACATAGATAAACATTTCTATCTACATCATGTAATTTTTGTCACTTGGCATACCCATCAATTTTCATTGTAGTTTACCACTCAAACTGCATATTCTTTTTAATTCCACCTCAAAACACAGCAGCTTGAAGTCCTTAGAAATTTTCCTGTACAATACTGGTACATCTGTTCATACAAACCTATTCTCAGTGGTTATTCAAGAGCTATTGAAAACATTTCTCAAGCTTTCCAAACATGTATTTGCTCCTGGACACACTAGAAAAATGTAATAAACTTTATGCTGATTCTACATTAAATGTTTTCAATCTCCAGGACAGGATGTTTGATACTTACCTCTTTTCTTGGCACAATATGAAAAATGATTAAAAGTAAGCTTTTCTAACAGAAGCAACATGACATTATGGAAAGCAGTACTACTGCAACTATCCTTGCATCCCTATCTTGAAGGTGATTTTCTGAAAATGGTTCAATGAAGGCATGCCATAAAAAGTAGTTATGGGAATAGCAATTAAAGGCACAATGGCTTATGCTGTGTTGACATTTAAAAACACAGCACCAAAGCTTGCATACTTGAGATATTTTCACCTGAACTAAAATCTTGAAATATTTTTTACAAAATTAGTCACAATAAATATTTTCATTATTTTAAGCTAATATTTTATAGAAATTGAAGATCATAACTGTTTTAAAGATCATCATTGTTTTACAGAAATGAATGTCATATTACAAATTAATAACTTACATCTCTTTGTTTACTTTTGAAATAAGAAATCAAACTGTAATTAAGGCAAGAAAATCAATTGATTAAGTTAATCAATGGGAAAATGTATGGCTATGTATATAATTCCCATATCAAATTTCCCTGTATTTGATGCCTTGTTTTCTGTAAATCATGGGGGATCCATTTAGGAAAACAGATTCAGGCCAATGAAATCACTTTGTTTTGGTGTATAATCTACAGACAAAACTAATAATTTGTTAAAATATAAATTATATTTTAAAAAAATACAATAACAAACTATAAAAATCAGATACACAAGGTTCTCCAGCAAACTGCAGACAATATTTTAACACGAAATAACATGACAATAGCATAACAATACCTTTTCTGCCAGGCTTCATTTCACCTTCTTGATCGATCCAATATTCTCTAATATCAATTAAAACTTTCCCTTTAAAGTCACGAACACTGACATATCTCATTTTGCCAATCTGTCAAAACAATATAATGATATCTTTTAGATATTTTACATGTTACAGCATTCATTTTACCAGCAGCATCAGACTTGGACATGTGATATTGCACACTGCAGTGTATTTTAGACACCAGAGAAACAAGTAGATCATGAGTTTAATCCATAACAGTTAGTAGACAAGTAAGTAATGACAATATAAATGGATGAACAACTTAAAACCACTTGAGTATTCAATGCTCAATGCAAAAGTGGCTCTCGTAGAATAAAAATATCTATATTCTTAACAGAATAAAATCCACTATTCCACTGGTTTCTGAAATAAAATTTTGCCTCTATTATATCCATCCTTGTTACTAGCTGTTGCAACCAAACAGTGAAGAGGGAGCTCTGCTCCCAAATCTAAATTGTAGTCCATTCCATATGTACAGAAATCAAATTAGATATTCACATGAGATACGCACAATTTCTAGAGGGGTGGGGTTTTTCTCCTTCCTCTTTTTTTTCTCCTTTTTCTGTGTTTTAAGCACAATAAATATAGCCAGAAATGAAAATAAGCCACCAACTGTCCTATGTCTGCTAGCAAGTCCTCATGGTACTTCATTGGAACTGTTGTTAAAAGACTATTGCCTGGTCCAGATCATTGCTAAAGATACTAAACTGGCCTCAATACTGAGCCCTGGTGTGATGGTTTTAAGGCTATACCTTTAATTTCTTTTCACAGAGTTCGAGCAGAAAAGTAAAAGAATGTAAATAAACCACAATTGGGTGTAAGAAAGCAAAATAATGATTATTCTAAACACTTCCATTGGGGAGATAGAAATGTTTAAGAGACAGTACTCAAAACAAAGTCAGTCTGTCTGGTGTTTCTCTGCTGGGCAGTCTAACAAAGTTCTGCGCTTAGCTTCGAAGATAACATACTCGCATACTGACCTTGAAAGCTAAGTACTAACCACCTCTCTGCTTCTTGTCTTTTCTTCCTTCTGCCAGGGGGGTCTGAGGAAGGCAGGGAAGGGGGAGGCAGGGGGGCAGCTTTCCTGGCTTTGGCCAGGAGGGTTTTGTGCTGTTTCTGTTAATTGTACTGTCTGGAGAAAAGGTCTGGTGAGGATCAGCCATAAGCAGCCAGTTTCTCCAGGGGGATGCTGTGGGAAATGGCCTCACCAGTGCCCAGTACAGGGGGATAATCATTTCGTTACTCCTGCTGGTCACACTATTCCTGATACAGGCCAGGATGCCATTGACCTTCTTGGCAAACTGAGCACAGTGCTAGCTCATCTTGAGACAGCTGTCAATCAACACCTCTAGGTCTTACTCTGCCAGGCAGCTTTCCAGCCACTCTGCCCCAAGCCTGGAGCATTGCATGGGGTTGTTGTGACCCAAATGTAGGACCCAGCACTTGGCCTTGAATGAGGCTTAACAAGTGATCTCAGACCACAGATCCAACCTGGCTCTGCAGAGCCTTCCTACTCTCAAGCAGATCAACACTCCCACCCAATTTAGCATCATCTGCAAACTTACTGAGGCTGCTCACAATCTCCTTGTCCAGATCATTGATTGTGAGTGTAACTTTATATCCTTAATATTGGGATTTGAAGGATAAAAAGGGATAATGGTGTTGCAGCCACTGTTTTGAAGGCAGCTGCTGGATGCGTGCAGAGTGCATGATTCCTTATCTGACCAATTCCTTAGCACACTGTGTAGAGCAAAACAATAACATTCCACGTGAGCCAAGAACTTTGATTGGAACATGCTGCAGAAGCCACCTCCTTGACATGCTGGCACCTCTTATTGGGAAAAGATTTTTGCTTATATATGTGGTTGTAATTTACTGGTAAAGGGATTGAAAACAAAGGGTATAAAAAAACAGCCACTCTGAATGAGTTATCTTGGGTTAGGGACTTAGGTAGGAACGGCTTGGTTTAGGGCTTCTCAAGGAACTTTGGATAGGGATCTTTAGTTAAGGCTGCTAGGGGCTTCTGCTTCTGTCAGTTCGCTACTTCTGGCAAGGGCTTTGTGATGGTTTGAAACTGTCTCTTTAATTTTCTTCTCAAAGTTCAAGCAGAGAAAGTGAAAGAGTGTAAATAAGTCACTATTGGGTGTAAGAAAGCAAAATAATGATTGTTCTAAACAGTTCCATTGGATAGATAGACATGCTTAAGAACTATTACTCAAAACAAAGGGGGGCACTCTGCAGTCAGGGCTTCCTTGCTGGGCTGTCTGGTTGCTGTTTCTTCTTCTCTTCTGGCTGAAGATAACACACTGACCTTGGCGAGCTAAGTTAACAACTTTCTGCTTTAGCTAACTTTCCTTTCTGCCAGGGGGGTCTGGGGGAGGAGGCCCCTGGGAGAGAGGCCTGTTGGGAAAGGTCCCCTTTGGGGGGAAGCAAAGGGAGCTTGGTTGTGCTTTTCTGTTGTTTGTATATATTTGTAAATGTTGTGAATTTTGTATATTTGTACATATTCATTGCATTTCATCATAGATTGTAGATTCTGCTTGTAAATACAGCTTTCATTTGCTTCCAGACTGAGCTAGCCTGGTTATTGTTGGTGTGCAGGGAATTTCAGCTCACACTGACACATTTTTATTTTTGACACCCAATGTGGGGTGATTGCTTGTATGATTGATTTCTGCTCAGATTAGGAAGCAAAATGAAGCTGTTTTGGTTTGTTTGGCATTTTATTTATTCTTGTCTGACCCTGGTGATCTACAAATGGGCCATTTCCTCCATGACAGACAAGATTGTGAGATATGTGGCATATAAGTCGTTCCTTTGGGCTAAGAACAAGTTACTAAATGTTGTTGAATTCTGTTGTGGTCTTATCGGGCTAGGGAGATACGGTAACTCAACTATAAATCTGACAGCAGAAGCATTTGAGTTTGCTATTCCTCTTCAGAGGATTATGTGAACCAATGGAACTCTAAATTGATTTTTATGCTAATCTTGAATCTGGTGCTTGTTGTAGTAGTCATATGGCTGCTGGTAGCACTGTATCAAGAAAGACATAGGGCTACTTGCTCTTGCAGCCTGTGTAGACATAAGAGGAAATACAGAAAAGCTCAGAGAGATTCGGAATTAGGTTCTGATTCTGATTACAGTGTCCAGGAGATCACAGTTAAGTGTGGGGAAGAAAAGGCTTGTGAGAAAGCTGCCTTGACTCAGAGCCAGCAGCAGTAGCTGCGGGATCTGGGATCTGTGCCAGAAGGTCCAGGAAATGTGCCAGAATCTGAGATAACAGCCGTGACTACTCAGGCAGGCACCATTACCAAGGCACAGTCTCCTCCTCCTCCCTCTGCTGTTGAGATGGACGCAGCAGCGGCTGCAGGGTCTCAAAGCGTCCCTGCTGACTGCACAGAATCATTCTGTTCCTACGAATTCTGTACAGAATCCCTCTGCACCTGCCAACCCTGCACAGATTCCCTCTGCACCTGCTGACCCTGCACAGAATTCCTCTGGTCCTGCCAACACTGCTGCGAATGTGAAAGCTAGCCCAGTGAATTTGGTTGCCACTATTACCAGAAAGCACAAAGGAGCTGCAGGAGAAGGTGCAGATGCTGCAGGAGATGGTGCAGATGGTGCAGAAGGAGGTGAGGGTCTTTCTGCTCAGGGTCCCTCTGTTAAGAAAGATCCTTCTGGTGAGGAAGAGAAGGTTAGCCTTAAAACTCTGGCAGACCTCCTGAGACCACACATGGATGATGGAGATGTAGGTCAGGATGTGGACCCTGGTAAATTTGCAACTGCTGGAAGTGCCTCTGAACTCCAGGAAATTGCATGGAGGATTACAGCAGGACTATAGGGACAGCGAGGTCAGGATGATGATGATGATGATGATGATGATGAGGATGACATACAGTCAGCTAATGCACCCAGACAGGAAATTAGACATGTGAGGAAGGATTACATCAGAGGAGATACTGAGCCAGTCCTGTCTTGGCTAGCCAGGTGTTTTGATATGGGAGCCCCAGCATTGGTCAGCCTCCCAGTTGGGTACGCTCTCGAAAGATACAGGCATAGACAGGCATCTAGGCAAGCGCATTAGTAAAGTTTCTCTGTGGGCACACCTCTTACTGGCAGTCCTGCTGAGGTACCCTGGCAGAGATGATTTACCATGGAACCCTAAGCCTTGGACCACAATAGATGAGGGAATCAAGCATCTGAGAGAGTTTGCTGTGAGAGAAGTGATGTATGGAGATCATAAGACATTGAATCCTGATGAAATTCCCATTGGAACAGGCCTTGCCAAAAAGCTCATTAAACTTGCTCCTCCTAATTATGATACTATTCTGGCAAGCAGAATTGTGGCAAGAAATTATGGTGGAGTGCGTCCTACTGTTGGCCATTTCACTGACCAAATGAGGCAATTGGAGGATAGTCTTGCACGTACTTCTTTGGTTTCAGCCACTGAAACTCTGTCTGGAAAGATTGAGAATTGCATGAAAGAGCTGAAGGAGGAATTTAAAACCTCCATATCCAACTTGATGAAGGGGGATGATTCTGATTCCTCTTCCTCCAGATGGATACAAGTTTCAGTTGTCAGGAACAGACGTCCTCCAAGAAGGCCATTCCAGAACAGGTCAAACCAAAACAGACAGCAGAGGCAATCACGTGGCAGTATCTGGATAACTCTTCGTGATCAGTTTGGTGAGAACATGAACAGATGGGATGGTCAATACACTTCTGATCTTTTCAGGAGGTTACAGGAGATGCAGAGTGGCAGATTCCCAGTTAACAGTACCAGAAGGGTAGCTGTCACTTCCTCAGTTTCCCAGAACAACTCTAATTGCTCCAACAGTGATTCTAATTCTGGTGCTGTACATTGTGCCAGCTGTACATGTGGATGTAATCCCCACAATTAGGGGTGCCCTGCCTTCCACCAGGGGGAGGTAAGGGATAATGGAGATAACAGAATCTATTGGGATGTGTACATCCAGTGGCCTGGCACTTCAAAATTTCAGAAGTACAGGGCCTTGGTTGACACAGGAGCTCAGTGCACCATAATACCATCAAATTATCAAGGGGGAGAATCTATAACTATTCAGGGAGTCACTGGTGGATCTCAAGAGTTGTTTAAGATAGAGGTTGATATAAGTTTAACTGGGAAACAGTGGAAGAAACATACTATTGTAACAGGACCTAATGCACCTTGTATTTTTGGAATTGATTTTCTGAAAGAAGGGCGTTTTAAAGACCCTAAGGTTTACAAATGGGCTTTTGGAATAGCAACTGTAGAAATTGATGGAGGAAAATTGAAGTTGTCCATTAGACCTGAGCTTTCAGATGAATCTGCAGTTGTGGGACATCATGAGATAGAGGATGTGAAGTTGTCGGTTGCTTCTCAAACTGTGTACCACAGACAATACAGAGCCAACTCTGACTCTTTGGTGCCCAATCAAAACTTGATTCGTCAGTTGGAAAGTCAGGAAGTCATCAGCAAAACTCATTCACCTTTCAACAGTCCAATCTGGCCTGTGAGAAAGCAGAATGGAGAGTGGCGTCTGACAGTTGATTTCCGTGCCTTGAATGAAGTTAGTCTGCCCATGAGTGCAGCTGTACCAGACATGATGGAACTCCAGTATGAGCTGGAATCCAAGGAGGCCAAATGATATGCTACCATAGACATTGCTAATGCTTTCTTCTCTATTCCCATAGCAGAGGAATGCAGCCCTAGGTTTCCTTTCACCTGGAGCGGTGGTTTTGACTGGAATCTGTTCTTAGCTCAGTGGGCCCATGACTCGTCAGGAGATCAAGGCAGAGATGCAACCTACCAATGGGCTCGTGACAGATCCATTGACATTTCCATGGATGCTATCATGCAAGTCATCCATGACTGTGACATTTGTGCTGCTATTAAGCAGGCAAAGCGAATCAAGCCCTTATGGTATGGTGACCAATGGTCCAAGTACAGGTATGGTGAAGCCTGGCAGATTGACTACATCACTCTACCTCATTCTCGATCTGGTAAGCAATATGTGCTGACTATGGTAGAGGTGAGCACTGGATGCTTGCAAACTTATCAATCAGACTTGTTACAAAAGGAGGAAGGTGATAGAGTTCCTGTTATCAGAGAGAAGAATCTGTTAGGCAAAACTGTTTGGGTATTTTCTCCTTCAGGAGAGGCAAAACCTGTCCGAGGGGTGGTTTCTGCTGAAGGTCCTGGTTACACCTATTGGGTGATGCAAGAAAATGGTGAAATTCAGTGTATTTCACAAAGAAATCTAACTTTGGCTGAGAGAGGTTAAATTCAGAGTGTTGCACAGATACAGCATTGCGCCCAAGAGGAGAATCCGTGAGATCTACAGTGCATGAACCCTACGAACCCTGATAGCCCTGCATCACCTGAGAGTCCCTGTTCCTTTCTTCGTTCCATCTGCGAGGAAACAAGCTGTTTGCTATTTTTCCTGTGATTTGACCCTTTTGAATCATCTACATCTGAGATAGCCGGAATGGAGTATGATCTTTTTTCATTCGTTGTAAATATTGTTTAGGTTAGATGAATAGTAGTAGCAGCCAATGGAATTGTTTAGACTGAGCTAGCCTGGTTATTGTTGGTGTGGGGGGAATTTCAGCTCACACTGACAGAGGCTTCGGTGTAGGGATGCTGCGAGGGATATGCTTGGGACTTCTGTTAGCTGCTTCGTCTGTTAAACGCTTCCAGGACTACTTCTGTAAGTGAGGCTCTGAGACTCTGTAACACTAAGGATTCTACAACGCAGCAATAAAGGACTTCTGGGAGGACTTCTGAGATTCTCTTCTCTCTGCATTTCTGGAATCTCATTGCTATATGGCAACAGGGTTCATGCCTTCATTCGTCACCCAATGGCAGCCCAAATCGGGATGGGGGGGGTAACATATTGGTATTAGTTTTATTGTTTCATTAAATCCATTTTCGTTTCAACCTACAGGTCTTCTGTCCTTTTCTCAATTCCCCCTCTCTGCTGAGGAGAGGTCATTGTGGGATCAAGCAACTGCTATAGTTTAGCCTCAGATACAACAGTTTATTTGGTGCCCAACGTTTATTTGGGTCTGACATCAATAGATGACCTGGGAAAATTGCAGACCTTTACTTAGAAGACCTCAACAGACTGAAATGATAACAAGGACTATAGAAATACCGTCAGAGCATGCCAAGATGCAACAAGGAAGGCGAAAGCTCTCTTGGAACTAAATCTGGCTAGGGAGGTGCAAGATAACAAGAAGGGCTTTTTAAAATACATCAGCAGCAAAAGGAAGAATAGGGAAAAAGTGGGTCCATTGTTAAATGAGGTGGGAGCCATGGTGACAGACAATGAAGAGATGGTGGAATTACTGAATGCTTTTTTTGCCTCAGTCTTTACTGCTCAGACCAGCCCTCAGGAATCTCAGACACTGGAGGCAAGAGAGCAAAACTGGAAGGAGGAAGACACTCCACTGGTCAGTGAGGCTCACACAAATCCATGGGCCCTGATGGGGTGCATCCACCAGTGCTGAGGGAGCTGGCTGATGATGTTGCTGTTCATTTTTGAAATATCATGGAGAATGGAGGAGGTGCCTCAGGACTGGAAGAGAATCACAGAATGACAGAAAACATCCAGTTGGAAGAGACCTCAAAGATCATCCAGTCCAACCTTCGACCCAGCACAGAAGGGTCAACACTAAACCGTGCCCCTAAGCGCCAGGTCCACACACTGCTTGAACACCTCCAGGGACAGTGACTCCACCACTGCCCTGGGCAGATCATTCCAATGTTTGATAACCCTCTCTGTGAAGAAGTATTTCCTACCACCCAGCCTGAACCTCCCTTGGCACAGCTTGAAACCATTTCCTCTAGTCCAGTTGCTTGCCACCAAGGAGAGGAGTCTGGCCCCCTCCTCACTTCAACCTTTCTTCAGGTAGTTGTAGAGAGCGATGAGGTCTCCCCTCAGCCTCCTCTTCTCCAGACTGCACAACCCCAGCTCCCTCAGACACTCCTCATAGATCATGTGCTCCACGCCCTTCACAAGCCTCATTGCCCTTCTCTGAACACGCTCCAGAACCTCAATATCCCTCTTGTAGTGAGTGGCCCAGAATTGAACACAATACTTGAGGTGTGGCCTCACCAGTGCTGAGCACAGAGGGATGATCACCTCCCCATTCCTGCTGGCCACAGTGTTTCTAATACAAGCCAGGATGCCATTGGCTGTCTTGGCCAGCTGGGCACACTGTTGACTCATATTTAATCGACTGTCAACCAGAACCCCCAAGTCTCTCTCCGAGTCGCAGCTTTCCAACCACACATCCCCAAATCCGTAGTTTACCATGGGGTTGTTGTGACCCAGGCTGAAGACCTGGCACTTGGCCTTGTTAAACTTCATACAATTAACCTTCACCCATCGATCTAACCTGCCCAGGTCCTCTTCAAAGCCTCTCTACCCTCTAGCAGATTGACACAGCCACCCAGCTTGGTGTCATCTGCAAATTTCCTGAGGGTGCACTCAATCCCCTCATCCAAATCATTGATAAAGATATTAAAAAGGACAGGCCCCAGTACTGAACCCTAGGGGACACCACTAGTAACTAGGCACCAGCCAGACTCAACTCCATTCACCACCACTCTTTGGGCCTGGCCATCCAGCCACTTTTTTATCCAGCGCAGAGTGCACTTATCCAAGCCATGTGCCATGAGTTTCTGAAGGAGAATGCCGGACCAATGTCACTCCAGTCTTCAAAGAGGGCAAGAAGGAAGACCTGGGCAACTACAGACCAGTCAGCCTCACCTCCATCACTGGAAAGGTGATGGAGCAGCTCGTTCTGGAGGCCATCTCTAAACACATGGAAGAAAAGAGGGCTATCAAGAGTAGCCAGCATGCGTTCACTAAGGGGAAATCTTGCTAGACTAATCTGATAGACTTCTATGAAGGCATGACCAAATGGATAGATGACTTCAGCAAGGCTTTTCATACCTTCTCCCATTACATCCTTGCAGGTAAACTCAAGAAAAGTGGGTTAGATGATTGAACCATGAGGTGGATTGGTAACTGGCTCAACAACAGAGTTCAGAGAGTTGTAATCAGCAGCGCAGAGTCCAGTTGGAGGCCTGTGGCCAGTGGTGTTCCCTAGGGGTCAGGGGATTGAGTGTACCCTCAGCAAGTTCGCTGATGTGGTGTTTTGGCCCTGGCTAGGGGCCAAATGCCCACCAAAGCCGTTCTATCACTCCCCCTTAGATGGACAGGGGAGAGGGGAAAGTATAACAAAAGCCAGCTATAAGATAGAAGCAATTTAATAATAATGATAAGCAAAAGCAAGACCGCACAGAAGCGAAAAGCAGAGAGAGATGTTAGTCTCTACTTTCCATCAGCAGGACGATGGTCGGTCTCAGGAAGCAGGGCCTTCTACACTTGGTGGTTCCTTTGGAGGACAGATGCCATGGACAAATGCCCCCCTTACTTCCTTCTTTCACATCGTTCTTATATCTGAGCTGACATCATATGGCACGGAATACCCCTTTGGGCAATTTGGGTCAGTTGGCCCAGCTGTGTCCCCTCCCACCCCTCATCATACTCTTGGAGCAGGGAAATGTTGCAAGAACACAGCCTGGATACTGTTTCAGTAGTAGCCAAAACACTGGGGTGTTATCAACTACTGCTGAAAAACACAGCACTAGAAGAATGCTTTGAGGAGAATTAACTCCAGCTAAACCAAACCCAATACAGCTGGTGATACCAAACTGCAGGGGGTGGCTGACAGCCCATCAGACTGTGCTGCCATCCAACGAGATCTGGACAGGCTGGAGAGCTGGGCGAAGGGGAACCTCATGAAGTTCAATAAGGAAAAGGGCAGAGTCCTGCATCTGGGGAAGAATAACACCAGGCACCAGAACAGAATAGGAGTTGTACTGCTAGAAAGCAGCTCTGTGGAGAAAGACCTTAGAGTCCTAATGGACAGCAAGTTATCCATGGGACAGCAATGTGCCCTTGTGGCCAAGAGGGCCAATGGCATCCTGGGGTGCATCAAGAAAAGTGTCCAGCAGAATTATGACACTTCAAAAATGCATAGTTCAGATCACAGAGGTACGGCTTTTAGGTGCCAAGATTTCTTTTGCTCTGGTTTCGATCAAGACCAGAGCTGTATTTTACTTCCTGTATTTAGCCTAACGTTTGTGAATTAATTTGTTATACTGCACCCTTTTTCTTCATAACTTTAACCAATCCAGGTCTACAGTTAAATTGAAGTATTCCAAATGAGGAGGCCTTCATGGATAAACGAGGAGCTCCTGGACAAACTCAAACAAAAAGGAAGCCTACAGAGGGTGGAAGCAAGGACAGGTGGCCTGGGAAGAATACAGAAAAACTGTCTGAGCAGGCCAGGGACGTCAAGCACAAGAAAACCTTTTATAGGTACATTGGTAATAAAAGGAAGACTAGGGAAAACGTGGGACCTCTCTGGAAGGAAACAGGAGAATATTTTATCAGTCTCTTCATCCTCATAGGGTGGTCTAGACCAGACTCCCACCAGGATATCTGCCTTGTTGGCCTTCCCCCTGATTCTTACCCATAAACACTGAACTCTGTCATCAGTATCATTAACCTCAATACAATCAAAACACTCCCTGACATACTGGGACACCCCACCACCTCTCCTTCCTTGCCTCTCCTGGGAATTGTAGAGAGCAATGAGGTCTCCCCTCAGCTTCCTCTTCTCCAGACTAAACAATCCGAGTTCCCTCAGCTGATCCTCACCAGACCTTTTCTCTAGACGGTACAATTAACAGAAACAGCACAAAACCCTCCTGGCCAAAGCCAGGAAAGCTGCCCCCCTGCCTCCCCCTTCCCTGCCTTCCTCAGACCCCCCTGGCAGAAGGAAGAAAAGACAAGAAGCAGAGAGGTGGTTAGTACTTAGCTTTCAAGGTCAGTATGCGAGTATGTTATCTTCGAAGCTAAGCGCAGAACTTTGTTAGACTGCCCAGCAGAGAAACACCAGACAGACTGACTTTGTTTTGAGTACTGTCTCTTAAACATTTCTATCTCCCCAATGGAAGTGTTTAGAATAATCATTATTTTGCTTTCTTACACCCAATTGTGGTTTATTTACATTCTTTTACTTTTCTGCTCGAACTCTGTGAAAAGAAATTAAAGGTATAGCCTTAAAACCATCACACCAGGGCTCAGTATTGAGGCCAGTTTAGTATCTTTAGCAATGATCTGGACCAGGCAATAGTCTTTTAACAACAGTTCCAATGAAGTACCATGAGGACTTGCTAGCAGACATAGGACAGTTGGTGGCTTATTTTCATTTCTGGCTATATTTATTGTGCTTAAAACACAGAAAAAGGAGAAAAAAAAGAGGAAGGAGAAAAACCCCACCCCTCTAGAAATTGTGCGTATCTCATGTGAATATCTAATTTGATTTCTGTACATATGGAATGGACTACAATTTAGATTTGGGAGCAGAGCTCCCTCTTCACTGTTTGGTTGCAACAGCTAGTAACAAGGATGGATATAATAGAGGCAAAATTTTATTTCAGAAACCAGTGGAATAGTGGATTTTATTCTGTTAAGAATATAGATATTTTTATTCTACGAGAGCCACTTTTGCATTGAGCATTGAATACTCAAGTGGTTTTAAGTTGTTCATCCATTTATATTGTCATTACTTACTTGTCTACTAACTGTTATGGATTAAACTCATGATCTACTTGTTTCTCTGGTGTCTAAAATACACTGCAGTGTGCAATATCACATGTCCAAGTCTGATGCTGCTGGTAAAATGAATGCTGTAACATGTAAAATATCTAAAAGATATCATTATATTGTTTTGACAGATTGGCAAAATGAGATATGTCAGTGTTCGTGACTTTAAAGGGAAAGTTTTAATTGATATTAGAGAATATTGGATCGATCAAGAAGGTGAAATGAAGCCTGGCAGAAAAGGTATTGTTATGCTATTGTCATGTTATTTCGTGTTAAAATATTGTCTGCAGTTTGCTGGAGAACCTTGTGTATCTGATTTTTATAGTTTGTTATTGTATTTTTTTAAAATATAATTTATATTTTAACAAATTATTAGTTTTGTCTGTAGATTATACACCAAAACAAAGTGATTTCATTGGCCTGAATCTGTTTTCCTAAATGGATCCCCCATGATTTACAGAAAACAAGGCATCAAATACAGGGAAATTTGATATGGGAATTATATACATAGCCATACATTTTCCCATTGATTAACTTAATCAATTGATTTTCTTGCCTTAATTACAGTTTGATTTCTTATTTCAAAAGTAAACAAAGAGATGTAAGTTATTAATTTGTAATATGACATTCATTTCTGTAAAACAATGATGATCTTTAAAACAGTTATGATCTTCAATTTCTATAAAATATTAGCTTAAAATAATGAAAATATTTATTGTGACTAATTTTGTAAAAAATATTTCAAGATTTTAGTTCAGGTGAAAATATCTCAAGTATGCAAGCTTTGGTGCTGTGTTTTTAAATGTCAACACAGCATAAGCCATTGTGCCTTTAATTGCTATTCCCATAACTACTTTTTATGGCATGCCTTCATTGAACCATTTTCAGAAAATCACCTTCAAGATAGGGATGCAAGGATAGTTGCAGTAGTACTGCTTTCCATAATGTCATGTTGCTTCTGTTAGAAAAGCTTACTTTTAATCATTTTTCATATTGTGCCAAGAAAAGAGGTAAGTATCAAACATCCTGTCCTGGAGATTGAAAACATTTAATGTAGAATCAGCATAAAGTTTATTACATTTTTCTAGTGTGTCCAGGAGCAAATACATGTTTGGAAAGCTTGAGAAATGTTTTCAATAGCTCTTGAATAACCACTGAGAATAGGTTTGTATGAACAGATGTACCAGTATTGTACAGGAAAATTTCTAAGGACTTCAAGCTGCTGTGTTTTGAGGTGGAATTAAAAAGAATATGCAGTTTGAGTGGTAAACTACAATGAAAATTGATGGGTATGCCAAGTGACAAAAATTACATGATGTAGATAGAAATGTTTATCTATGTGGCAAAAAGATCTAAATTTTATTAGGGTGAAATTAATAATGATCTGATACAGTATGTGAGTCTAATGTTCCATTGAGGCACTTATAAGCCCCTTATCTAGCTATCCTAAAACCAGTATGAACAGTTGAAATTGTGTAATAAAGTAAATTTTTTAAAATCCAGTAGTTTAGAATTGTTGTGTCAGTTTGTTTCCAACAGCAGGTGTGAACTACAGGTTGTTCATAGAATCATAGAATTGTTTTGGTTGGATAACACCTTTAAGATCATTGAGTCCAACCACTATCTAACTCTACCAAGTCTGGTGCTAAGCCATGTCCCTCAGCACCACATCTCTGCCTCTTAAACATCACCCTGAGGAGCCTGTTCCAGTGTTCTTTCACTGAAGAAGTTTCTTCTAATATCCAATCTAAACCTCCCCTGGTGCAACTTGAGGCCATTTCTTCACATCCTATCACCTGTTACTTGGAAGAAGAGACCAAACACCCACCTCACTCCAACCTCCTTTCAGGGAGTTGTAGAGAGCAATGAGGTCTCCCCTCAGCTTCCTCTTCTCCAGACTAAACAATCCCAGTTCCCTCAGCTGATCCTCACCAGACCTTTTCTCCAGACCTTTCACCAGCTTCATTGCTTTTCTCTGCACCCACTCCAGCACCTCAATGTCCTTGTAGTTAAGGTCCCCAAACTGAACACAATACTCAAGGTGTGGCCTCACCAGTGCTGAGTACAGGGGCACAATCACTTCCTTGGTCCTGCTGGCCACACTATACCTGATCCAGGTCAAGATGCTGGTGGCCTTCTTGGCCAACTGGGCACTCTGCTGGCTCATGTTCAGCTGGCTGTCAATCAACACCTCTAGGTCTTTCTCTGCCAGGCAGCTTTCCAGCCACTCTGACGCAAGCCTGGAGCGTTGCATGGGGTTGTTTTGACCAAAGCGCAGGACCTGGACCTTGGCCTTGTATGAGGTTTAACAACTGTCCTCAGCCCATCAATCCAGCCTGTCTGGGTCCCTCTGCAGAGCCTTCCTACCCTCAAGCAGATCAACACTCCCACCCAATTTAGTGTCATCTGCAAACTTCCTGAGGGTGCTCTCAATCCCCTCATCCAGATCATTGATAAAGATATTAAAGAGAACTGGCCCCAGTACTGAGCCCTGGGGAACACCACTAGTGAATGACTGCCAGCTGGATTTAACTTCATTCCTCACCACTCTTTGGGTCTGGCCATTCATCCAGCTTTTTACCCAGTGGAGTGTTCATCCATCCAAGCCATGAACAGCCAGTTTCTCCAGGAGGATGCTGTGGGAAACAATGTCAGAGGCTTTACTAAAGTCCAGGTAAACAACATCCAAAGCCTTTCCCTCATCCACTAAGCAGGTGACCATGTTGTAGAAGGAGATCAGGTTCATCAAGTAGGACCTGCCCTTCATGAACCCATGCTGACTGGGTCTGATCACCTGGTTGCCCTGCACATGCTGCATAATGGCACTCAAGATGACCTGCTCCACGACCTTCACCAACACCAAGGTCAGACTGGCAGGTCTGTAGTTTCCTGGGTCCTCCTTCCAGGCCTTCCTGTAGATGGGTGTCACAGTTGCCAATTTTCAGTCAAGTGGAACCTCCCCACTTAGCCAGGACTGCTGGTAAATGATGGAAAGTGGCTTGGTGAGCACTTCTGACAGCTCCCTCAGTAGCCTCAGGTGTAACCCATCCAGCCGCAGAGACTTGTGTGTGTCTTAAGTGGTGCAGCAGGTCACTGACCATCTCCTTTTGGACTATAGGGCCTTCATTCTGCTCCCCATCCCTCTTTTCCAGCTCAGGGGGATGGGTACCCAGTGAACAACTACTCTTACTACTAAAGACTGAGGCAAAGAAGGCATTGAGTTCCTCAGCCTTTTCCTCATCCTTGACCACTATGTTCCCCCTGCATCCAACAAAGGACAGAGATTCTCCTCAGTCCTCTTTTTGTTGCTAATGTATTTGTAGAAGCATTTCCTGTTCTCTTTAACAGCTGAAGCCAGATTAGTTTCCAGTTGGGCTTGGGCCCTTCTAATTTTCTCCCTGCACAGCCTCATGACATCCTTGTAGTCCTCCCAAGTGGCCTGCCCCTTCTTCCAACAACCACAGACTCTCCTTTTCTCTCTAAGCAGCAACCAGACCTCTCTGTTCAGCTAGGCCCCTTCTTCCCCACCAACTCTTCTTTTGGCACATGGGGTCAGCTTGTTCCTGTACCTTTAAGAAGTCCCTATTGAGCAGCGTCCAGCTGTAACAGTTTAAACTGCCTGTTTCCCTACAACACAGAAGTGAGGGAAAGTAACACACAAAAAAAAGCCCTCTGGGTTGAGATAAAGAGTTGAGATAAAAAGAGTTTAATATAAATGAGATAACATAATGCACAATTACCTTAGACTATTTACAGAAAAAAAGCACATCAAAATGCAGAACTCAGCAGCAAGCAGAAGCCAGCAAGATAAACCCTAAACCAGTGAGCTACCCCCCCCCATCTCTCCCTGTCACACCATTGTCCCAGTGGAAGAGACCAACACCCAAACCCAGAACCTGAAAGCAGCAACCAGAACAGGAAATCCCTCATGTTACAATCTGAACTTCAAGTCCTGTGATACTTTGTTCCAGCCAGCACTTTTTGAATAACAGCAGCAGATTTCAACTCAACCAATGACACCAGCCTTCCTGGACTTCTTGGCCCTTCAGGACCTGCCTCCCAAGGGACTCTGTCCACCAGGCTCCCAAACAGGTCAAAGTTTGCTCACTGAAAGTCCCAGGTGGCAATTCTGCTGACCCCCCTCTTTACTTCTCCAACAACTGACAACTCTACCATTTTGTGATCACTGTGCTCAATGTGGCCTCCAGTCATTACATCTCCCACCAGTCCTTCTCTGTTCACAAACAGCAGGTCCAGGAGGGCACCTCCCATAGTTGGCTCCCTCAACCAGATGTGTCAGGAAGTTCTCCTCCACACACTCTAAGAACCTCTGGGACTGCTCCCTCTCTGCTGTGTTGAATTTCCAGAAGACATCAGAGAAGTTGAAGCTCCCCAGAAGAACAAGAGAATTCTGCCAGATGCCTAAAGAATATTTTATCAGTCTCTTCATCCTCATTGGGTGGTCTAGACCAGACTCCCACCAGGATATCTGCCTTGTTGGCCTTCCCCCTGATTCTTACCCATAAACACTGAACTCTGTCATCAGTATCATTAACCTCAATACAATCAAAACACTCCCTGACATACTGGGACACCCCACCACCTCTCCTTCCTTGCCTGTCCCTTCTGAAGAGTTTGTAGCCATTGACTGTGGCACTCCAGTGGTGTGAGACATCCCACCATGTTTCTGTGATAGCCACTATATCATAGGTTTCCTTCTGCACAATGGCTTCCATCTCCTCCTGTTTGTTTCCCATGCTGTGTGCATTAGTGTAAATGCACTTTAGTTGGTCTAAAGGTCTTGCCACCTTTTTGCAGGGAGAAGTCCTAATACCTACCTGACTGTTCTCAGGTGCTCTCATGGTTACTAACCCATCGATAACCCTTGTGTGTTTGCTGCCACATAGGTCTCCTTTCTCTACCTACCACCTTGCCAGCACCCTATCCTTCAAACACCAGTGTGCTGCCCTCAGGCTTATTTCTAGCAGCCTGGTTTTTGTGACCTTCCTCCTTCCAATCCAGTTTCAAGCTCTTTCAATGAGCCCTGCGAGCTCCTGGGCTAGGATACTTTTCCCACTCTGAGACAGGTGTATCCCATCTGTTGCCAGCAGGCCTGGTGTCCTGTAAATCAATTCATGACTAAAGAATCCAAAGTCTTCCTGGAGACACCAGGCTTGGAGCCAGGCATTGATCTCCTCTGTTTTCCTGTTTATTCCCTCATCACTCTGCAACTGGGGAGATAGAGGTGGACACTACTTGTGTTCCCAATCCCTTAACCAGTCATCCCCAGGCCCTGAAGTCTCTCTTCATTGCCCTTGGACTTCTTGTTGCTACCTGAAAGATTAGCAGTGGATAGTAGTCTTTGTGCCATACTAGGGAAGGAAGCTTTCTCCTCACATCACTAAAATTCAGGCCTCAAGGAGGCAGTAGACCTCCCTAAGGCATGGGTCCACTCTGCATATTGGGCCTTCCACTCCCTTCAGAAATGAGTCATCTGTGACAATAACCCATTTTTTATTTTCGGGCATCTTGATGACATTTGGTCCCTAATAATGGTTAGCACACTGACCTGTTTTAAAAAAAAAAACATGCCATCTATAGACTGGTGGAAAATGGAATAGCTCTGTGCGTATTGCTCTGGTAAGACAGTGATGATTAAAAAAAAATAATTATGAGCCCAAAAAATGGAATTCAAAGTTTTGGCTGTTTTCAGATCCTACTCCACCTACAGGGAGAAAGAAACGAAGGAAGCCTGATCACTGAGGGGGGAGAGTGGGGGTAAATAGTTGAAGAGCCGTACTGGAGAGAATATGAGAGGTAGGCCTGGGAGTCTGTACTCGCATAGAGTTGTCATAGAGGAAGAATAAGGAGAGTAAAGGAAAAAGGAAATATTTGCCTGGACTTGAACTTGAGGAAGTACAAATTTAGAGCTGAAGAGATGGGTTGTGGGGCACTGAATAATTATTGATTGAATGTCACTAGAAGTACAGTGAACTTGAAGTGAAAAAATAACTTCTGTGTTGGTTTGTGAGTGCTAGGGAGTGGAATAGTCTCTCCAAAATGTTACTTATAGTATATGTTATTCACAGTGCTTTAGGAAACTAAGAATTATGATACTTCAAAAGTGCATAGTTAAGATCACAGAGGTATGGCTTTTAGGAGCCAAGATTTCTTTTGTTCTGGCTTAAACTGAAGTGTTCCAAATGAGGAGGCCTTCATGGATGAACGAGGAGCTCCTGGACAAGCTCAAACAAAAAGGAAGCCTACAGAGGGTGGAAGCAAGGACAGGTGGCCTGGGAAGAATACAGAAAAACTGTCTGAGCAGGCCAGGGACGTCAAGCACAAGAAAACCTTTTATAGGTATATTGGTAATAAAAGGAAGACTAGGGAAAACGTGGGACCTCTCTGGAAGGAAACAGGAGACCTGGTTACCCAAGACATGGAGAAGACTGAGGTACTCAAGGACTTTTTTATCTCAGTCTTCACCAGCAATTGCTCCAGCCACACCACCCAAATCACGGAAGGCAAAGGCAGGGACTGCAAAAATGAAGGACTGCCCACTGTAGGAGAAGATCAGACCATCTAAGGAACCTGAAGGTGCACAACTCCATGAGCCCTGATGAGATGCATCCACGACTCCTGAGGGAACTGGTGGATGAAGTTGCTAAGCCACTATCCATCATATTTGAGAAGTTGTGGCAGTCTGGGAAAGTTCCCACTGACTGGAAATAGGGAAACATCACTTCCATTTTTAAAAAAGGAAAAAAGAAGAGATGGGGAACTACAGGCTACCTCAGTTTCACCTCTGTGCCTGACAAGATCATGGAGCAGATCCTCCTGGAAACTGCGCTAGGGCACATGGAAAATAAGGAGGTGATTTGCAACAGCCAACATGGCTTCACTAAGAGTAAATCATACCTGACAAATTTGGTGGCCTTCTATGACGGGGTTACAGCATTGTTGGATGAAGAAGGAGCAACTGATGTCATCTACCTGGACTTGTGCAAAGCATTCAACACTGTCCCACATGACATCCTTGTCTCTAAATTGGAGAGACGTGGATTTGATGGGTGGACCACTCGATGGATAAGGAATTTGCTGGATGGTTGCACTGACATAGGTGCAGTCAACAGCTCAATGTCCAAGTGGAGAGTAGTGACGAGGTGTCCCTCAGGAGTCGGTACCGGGACCAGTGCCATTTAACATCTTTGTCAGTGATATGGACAGTGGGACTGAGGCACCCTCAGGAAGTTTGTGGATGACACCAAGAGGTGTGGTCTGGTTGACACACTGGAAGGAAGGGATGCCATCCAGAAGGACCTGGACAGGCTTGAGAGGTGGGCCCATGTGAACATCATGAAGTTCAACAAGGCCAAGTGCAAGGTCCTACACCTGGGTTGGGGCAATCCCCAGTATCAATACAGGTTAGATGGTAAGTGGACTGAGAGCAGTCCTGCAGAGAAGGACTTGGGGGAGTTGGTGGATGAAAAGCTCAATATCACCCAGCAATGTGCACTTGCAGCCCAGAAAGCCAACCGTGTCCTGGTCTGCATAAAAAGAAGTGTGACCAGCAGGATGAACGAGGTGATCCTGCCTCTCTACTTTACTCTTGTGAGACCCCACCTGGAGCACTATGTCCAGTTCTGGTGCCCCTGACACAAGAAGGACATGGAACTGTCAGAGTGGGTCCAGAGGGGACCAGGAAGGTGATAAGAGGGCTGGAACACCTCCCCTATGGGGACAAGCTGAGAGCGTTGGGGTTGTTCAGCCTGGAGAAGAGAAGACTCCCAGGAGACCTTAGAGTAGCCTTCTAGTACCTGAAGGGGGCTACAGAAAAGCTGGGGAGGGACTTTTTACAAGGGCTTGTAGTGATCTGGGGAAGAATAACACCAAGCACCAGTACAGAATAGGAGTTGTTCTGCTGGAAAGCAGCTCTGTGGAGAAAGACCTTGGAGTCCTAGTGAGCAGCAAGCTATCCATGGGACAGCAATGTGCCCTTGTGGCCAAGAGGGCCAATAGCATCCTGGGGTGCATCAAGAAAAGTGTGTCCAGCAGGTCTAGGGAGGTTCTCCTCCCCCTCTACTCTGCCCTGGTGAGACCACACCTGGAATACTGTGTCCAGTTTTGGGCTCCCCAATTCAAGAGAGACGGGGATCTGATGGAGCGAGTCCAACAGACAGCTACGAGGATGATTGCGGAACTTGACCATCTCTCCTGTGAAGAAAGGCGGCTGAGAGCATTGGGCATTTTTAGTCTTGAGAGGAAAAGGCTGAGAGGGGATCTTATCAACGTCTGAGGGGTCAGTGGTAAGATGAAGGTGCCAGTCTCTTTTTGGTGGTGCCCAGTGAAAGGACAAGGAACAGATGGTACAATCTAGAACACAGTTTTCCTTCCAGGAAAACTGCTGCTCCAGTTTCCAGTGCAGAGCCCCTCAGATGCATAGATGGGCTTCAGATCCTTATTTACAAGACATGAGTAACCATGATGGAGGTCTAGTCCATGTGAGCTGCTTGGACCCATATGTTGATGACAAATACTCTGTTTGTAATTGGAGGGGCCCTGCCTCCAGACAGGTGAAAGAGAGAGACAACACTTTATTGGACTGTGTGGGTTTGATGGCCTGGCATGTCAGTACCACAGGAATATAAGTCTTCGGTGGAAACTGGTGCACAATACACTGTGATGCCATCAAACTACAGAGGGATAGAATCCATTTTTATTTCTGGAGTGACAGAGGCATTGCAGGAACTGACCGCAGTAGAAGCTGGAATAAGTCTGACTGGACACGAGTGGCAAAAGCACCATATTGTGACTGGCCCAGATGCCCCACTCATTTTTGGGGTAGATTATCTTGAGAGGACATTTCAAGGACCCAAAGGGGTATTGGTGGGCATCTAGCATAGCAGCAGGGAAGACAGAGCCAGATCCCGATAAATGCGATTAACCAAATAGCAGCTATGGCTCCACTGACTAACAAAAAGGCTACATGAGTTTTCTTACATGTCCTGGGTTTATGGCAAATATATGTTCCAGACCACAGTCAGATTGTAAGTCATCTCTGTGAAATGATTTGAAAGAAGAATGCTTTTAAATTGGGTCCTGAGCAACCACAGGCCTTTGAAGAAGTAAAACAAAAGATTGTTCATGCAGCAGCCCTTGGGTTAGTCCAGCAGGTCACAGTGCAAGTAATGTGTTCTACACCGCAGCTGGGGAGACTGGCCCTACTTGGAGCCTCTGGCAAAAGGCACCAGGGGAGACTTGAGGTTGACCCCTAGGCTTTTGGGAATCAAGCATATAGAGGATCTGGGGTCTGCTGTACTCCCACTGAAAAAGATACTGGCAGCACATGAAGGAGATTGAACTGCTTCAGAAGTAATTGGTACTGAAGCACAACTCCTCTTGGTGCTTTCATTGCCAGCGTTGAAACGCACGTTTAAAGGAGGGCTCTCTCCACAAATCATGCAACTGATGCAGTGTGGGGTAAGTGGGTTGCATTGATCACTCAGCGGGCTCAAACAGGACACGTAAATATGCCTTGTTTACTGATGGACCTTGCCATATTTTATGAAAACTACATAGCTGGAAAGCTGCTACTGGTCCATGGTGATGAGGTCTCCCCTCAGCCTTCTCTTCTCAAGGCTGAATAAACCCAGCTCTTCAGCCTTTCCTCACATGGCAGGGCTTCCAGTCCTCTGATCATTCTCGTAGCCCTTGTCTGGACACTTTCCAGCCCGTCCACCTCCTTCTTGTGCAGCTGAGACCAAAACTGCACACAGTGCTCCAGGTGTGGTCTGGCCATCGCTGAGTATTGTGGGACAATGACTTCATCTCTGCTGGTAATGCCCTTGGTGATGCAACCCAGCATCCTGTTGGCTTTCTTTGCTGCTGCAGCACACACTGTTCACCCATGCTGAGCTTGTTATCCACCAAGACCCCCAGGTCCCTCTCCACAGGGCTGCTCTCCAGCCAGATGGATCCCAGTCTGAGCTGCACTCCTGGGTCCTGTGGTCCTGTATTCCCAGGTGCAAGAGCCTACACTTATCCCCATTGAACTTCATAAGGTTCTTGCTAGCCCACTCCTTAAGCCTGTTCAGGTCTTCCTGGAGGGTGCCTCTCCCTTCCAGAGTGTCAACCTCCCCACTCATCTTGGTGTCATCTGCAAACTTCATCAGGGCACTCTTGATCCCAACATCCAGATCACTTATGAAGATATTAAGCAGAGTTGGACCTAATTCGATGCCTGGGGGACCCCACTTGTGAATGGCTGCCAGGTTGAGAAGGAACCATCGACTCTCACCCTCTGGGTAGGGCCTGTCAGCCAGTTCCCCACCCACTGCACAGACCACCTGTCTAGGCCATAACATATCAGTTTCTCTAGGAGGAACCTGTGGGGGACCACGTCAAAAGCCTTGGAAAGTTCAGGTAGACAATGTCCACTGCTCGCCCTGCACCGACTGAGCGAGTTACTTTGTTGGAGAAGGCAATCAGGTTTGTCAAGCACAATTTGCCCCTGGTGAATCTGTATTGGCTCTGCCCAATCACATGCTTCAGTTGACTTGTGACAGTCCTCTGGAGGATTTGTTCCATAACTTTCCTAGGTACTGAAGTGAGGCTAATGGGTCTATTATTACCTGGGTCCTTCTTGAAACCCTTCTTATAGATGGAGGTGACATTAGCCTTTTTCCAGTCTTCAGGGATGTCTCCTGATCCCCATGACTTCTCATAGATTATGGAGAGTGGCCTTGCAACAACATCGGACAGCTCTCTCAGCACCCTCAGGTGGATGGCATCCAGGCCCATCAACTTGTACAGGTCAATCTCCTGTAATAACTTCACTGAAGGCGGAAAACAATTGGCAATGCAGAGGCAAACCTGATTAGGCTGCCCCACTTGTGGCAAGATGTTGCTGCCTGACTAGAAATGCTAGATCTCAAGGTATACCACGTAAATGTCCAGATATCCAAAAGTTGGTCCAATGAGGAACATCAAAACCACCAGCAGGTAGACTGCAGAGCTGCTAAGGTTAGAATGTCTCAAGTAGATGTGGATTAGTAGAATAAAGATGAATTATTTTCAGCTCAACGGTCCCTTCCAACCCCTAACATTCCATGATTCTGTGAAATTTGACTGAATTCTTCTAAGCATTCATAATTTTGATGATGCAGGTAGGATGGTTGCTTGCTGCAATTCTCTGGTATTTGTTTCTACAGGTGCTTTTGAAGCTGTGGGTGGCTTTAACACTGTGGATTGTTGAGTTTGTGCAGTTTATCATCTCTGGGTGTGGGATGATGATCATCTGGAGGTCCTTTCCAACCCCTAACTGTGATTTTGTGGTTCTGTGATTCTGTGATTTGATGGGGGGCAATGACCTTGAGCTGGAAGAGGGCAGATTTAGACTGGATACTAGGAAGAAATTCTTTACAGTGAGGGTGGTGAGTCACTGGAACATGCTGCACAGGGAGGTTGCAGATGCCCTCTCCCTGGAAGCGTTCAAGGCCAGGTTAGACAGGGCCTTGAGCAACCTGGTCTAGTGGCAGGGAGGCTGAGGGTTGGTCCCTTCCAACTCAAACCATTCTGCTATTCTGTGGTTGCTGCTTAAGCACTAATAGTTGTGACATAGACTTTGTTTACGAAACCAGCCTTGACAGTAATTATGCAATATCCTGCACTACAATTTTCCTTTTGTCTTTAAGTATTTATTTTTAATGCATTTCAGGTATTTCTTTAAATCCAGAACAGTGGAACCAGCTGAAGGAACAGATTTCTGATATTGATGATGCAGTAAGAAAACTGTAAATACAGAACCATACAGAATCTTTATCATTTTAGTTGTTTTAAGTGATCTTTTTACATTGGCTTTTGTTTTCTAAAATATTGTTTTCCAAGCTATTGTATATTTGGGTTCCAAAATGATCTGTAAGAGCAATACTTTTTTAATGTGCATTAAAAGTGTATTCTGAATGAGGCTATTTGTGTATGCTTTACTAAAAGGAAATGTGTTGCTTTCACCTTATGGTATAATATAAACAAATAATATGTAAAGTATCAGTGTTTATGACCTTTTGATTGAAGGTGTTTGCTGATAAGGCCACCCAATAGCTTTAGTCTTTGTTTTAGTTTCAGTTTAGTTAATTGTTAATACAAATTTGTTTTCTGGAGAGATTTCTTAAAATGTCTCTATTTAATTTTTTCCCTTTTATTTCATACTCTGTTATTGCCCTGACAGCTTTCTGCTTTAAGACTTGATACAGAGAATACCTGGTAAAATACAGTTTTGTAGATTATCTTAAATACTTTATTTGCTAATTTACCATATTTATCCAGATGTAAAGAGTCCTGAGTATATAGACTTTTTTGCATTATCTTCATGAAGTGTTATGCTAAACAGTAACATTTGAACACGTCACACACTACTTCCTCCCATTTTTCTATAGTTTGCTTGACTTAGAAAGTACAATTAGCCTTTATTCTTGGACCCTATATTTTAGAATGCGATGCATAAACTTTTAAGGCAATAGACATATACCTCACAGTAAGATAGTATTTGAAAGCTCTGAATGTGGTTATTAGTTAGTTATTCTTTTCAAGCTTTGAATTAAACTCATTCTTGAATACATATACTGACTAGTCAGTCTATAAAAAAGATCAGTTAATCTGTCTTTATAAGGCTTTTGTTCATCTGAGAGTACTGTGTAAACAACAATGCTTAAACTAGGTGGTAACACAGGTTAAACAGTCAAACAGGTTTAAAATTGCTTCAGCCAAAACATTTGATTATCATGCTTCTGCTCTATCCCACACTGTCTGCCCAAACCATTTAACTTGGCTTGCCTTGTGTGGCTTAAATACACACAATTGTGTTATCTTTTGTACAGAAGATACTTCGTGCTTACAATGGAGCACTGGTACATAGTGGACCATGACTCTAGTGAACTTGGCTTGTCAGTGTACTATTCTGGTAAAAGAAGCTTTCATCCAGCTCTATTAGACTAGATGCTGCCTCAGTTGAATGACTTCTTGGTAGGTATCACAAACTATGGAATGAAGAAGGGAAAATATGATGTTTTGAGTAGAGCTTGGAGAGTTAAGGGGCATGCCAGTACAGAAGTTAATGGTGAAAGATCAAAGTTAGCTGACACATAATAACTGAGTATTGTGGGACAATGACTTCATCCCTGCTGGTAATGATCTTGGTGATGCAACCCAGCATCCTGTTGGCTTTCTTTGCTGCTGCAGCACACTGTTCACTCATGCTGAGCTTGTTATCCACCAAGACCCCCAGGTCCCTCTCCACAGGGCTGCTCTCCAGTCAGATGGATCCCAGTCTGAGCTGCACTCCTGGGTCCTGTGGTCCTGTATTCCCAGGTGCAAGAGCCTACACTTATCCCCATTGAACTTCATAAGGTTCTTGCTAGCCCACTCCTTAAGACTGTTCAGGTCTTCCTGGAGGGTGCCTCTCCCTTCCAGAGTGTCAACCTCCCCACTCATCTTGGTGTCATCTTGGCTGGAGGTGAGGAGAAAGTTCTTCACAGAGAGAGTGGTTGGCCATTGGAATGTGCTGCCCAGGGAGGTGGTGGAGTCATCATCCCTGGAGGTGTTCAAGAGGGGATTGGATGTGGCACTTGGTGCCATGGTTTAGATAGTCATGAGGTTTAGGGTGACAGGTTGGACTCGATGATCTTTGAGGTCTCTTCCAGCCTTCTTGATTCTATGATTCTATCTACAAACTTCATCAGGGCACTCTTGATCCCAACATCCAGATCACTTATGAAGATATTAAGCAGCGTTGGACCCAATTCGATACCTGGGGGACCCCACTTGTGAATGGCTGCCAGGTTGAGAAGGAACCATTGACTCTCACCCTCTGGGTAGGGCCTGTCAGCCAGTTCCCCACCCACTGCACAGACCACCTGTCTAGGCCATAACGTGTCAGTTTCTCTAGGAGGAGGCTGTGGGGGACCACGTCAAAAGCCTTGAAGAATTTCAGGTAGACAATGTCCACTGCTCGCCGTGCACCGACCGAGCGAGTTACTTTGTCGGAGAAGGCAATCAGGTTTGTCAAGCACAATTTGCCCCTGGTGAATCTGTATTGGCTTTGCCCAATCACATGCTTCAGTTGACATGTAACAGTCCTCTGGACAATTTGTTCCATAACTTTCCTAGGGACTGAAGTGAGGCTAATGGGTCTATTATTACCTGGGTCCTTTTTGGAATCCATGTGGCCCTGCTCGATTGGAACTTCTACATGCTGCAGAAGGGGATAAAGTCCCTGTGGAATATATTGGGGAAAACAGTCTGGGTTACTCCTGCTTCGAGCCAAGACAAACCTGTTCATGGGGTTGCCTTCACTCGAGGATCTGGGTGCACTTGGTGGATAATGCAGGAGGATGGGAAAGTTAGATGTGTACTTCAAGGAGATTTGATTTTGAGTGAGAATAGCCAATAATTTGAACTGTATGATAATAGTTACATGATACTGGTGGTTGCTATTTCTCTAAGGCCAAGTTGCCCTTGACCTAGTGTAATAGGAATGAAGAATCCATACTTTTTCCAAGAACCTTTCTTTCAAGAATCCAGATTAGAAAGTATTTCCATGTAGAGGCTGTCCTTATCTAATATTTATAGCATACTTATGGTAAGTGCTGTATTTACAGACAAAATGACTACCCAGTGTTACCATGGCCAAAGACATGAAGGTTAGAATTGATTGCCCACAGCTCAGCTTTGTTTTTACTCTGCTGAAACCTGGTAGCACTTTTTCTGAGCATCTCATCTGCATGTTAGCATCATAATCCCCTTTCGCCAAGGCTTCAGGAGACTAAGGACTATGTCACCAAGATACTTAGATGACTACATAAAATCTATATTGAGTATGATGTAAATAGTTACCTTAACCAGGCTCTAAGAATCATCAACTTTACCTGAAACATACTCTCATCTCTGTTACTGCTTTGATTAGAAGAACCTGCACCTTTTGAACTTTCACCCGTCTTTTGTTTCTTTACAGGCTTTTCTGGAGCTGCTTGCTTTGTCCGCTTTGCCTTGGAACAAAAATAAACAAAACACATGAGCCACAACTCATAAGTTATAAAAAAACCCCATTTTTTTTTAGACGTCACAAGCTACTGTTCAATATACATCTTCCTTCTGTGAAGGCAGGAATCCAATACTGTACATTTAGATGGGAAATAATAAAACAAAACAAATCAAAACCTTCAAGTGAGCCTATTTTTGTTCCTGGTTAAGTTGACCATCATATTTTGGCTTTAACGAGAATCGGATCAATATACACTTCAAAAAGCCTGCTCTTTTTGCCCAGTTTATTGTCAGTTGAATAGTTTTAATTAAAATTTTCAAGTCTTTAAATTTCACTTTCATTTCCACTGTCTGCAACGAAAAATACAGGACAGCTAGCATCTCTTCTAAAAAAAGAGAACTAGATGATGAAAAAGGGCTCTGGAAATCAAACAGATTTTCTTTTTTTCCTTTTTAATTGTTTAATTGTCTAATCTCTTTCCGTAGCATAAGTTAAACATGCTTTTAAAACCTTCAGGTGGTATCACCTGTAAATCAGATTACTTTGCTAACAGATATTAAAAAGTTACTTTTTCTACTAATGGTTAAATAGCAATCACAGCCCCCAAGGAAAGAGCAATACAAAGATGCAAAAAGTTAGGTCTCACCTGCTAGAATGATATTGTAGATAATCTCTTTTAAAAGCAGAGTTCCAACAAATATGGGAGGTTGTCATAGAAAAAAAACAACACAAAACCTTACTGCCCACTGAAGCAGACTGTTAGATTGTGTCTTTTCAGGAATAGATTTCCCTAACAACTACAACAAAGAAATCACCTGACCATTTTCTCTTATGTTAAGATTTGACAAAACATCTAGTTTGCTAAGCGCAACAGAATCACATATGAACAAATTCAGTAAAGCAGACTGAGTCTCTTTTCATGCTGCACTAAAAGACCCAATATCTGCATTACCACCAAGCATTTCTTAAAAAGATAAATTCATTGCTATATTCAGGTTTTGTTTGTAATGACTGGTACATCTTTTATACAAACAAATTAACTATTAAAAATAAATTAAAACACTGTTTATGCATTTAAAACAGTTAATGCTAAAATTATCAACTCCAAGACATTCAAGTTGGCTCATCTTTTAAGTGAGAAACTATCAGATGGTATTCCAGTAAATGTAAGAATCTGAAACAGAAAAAAACCATGTAAACTAGATAAGCAAATGACACATGGATGACAGGGCAAGCAGAGGTTTTTGGTTTGGACTTGTGACTAATCCAGATGCCAAAACGAAGGGAGCCAGGGGAGGTGTCCTCAAAATTAGTCCAAATTCTTGCCACCAGGGGCAGCTTATACAGAAGCCTTCTGCCACTTGCCACAAAGCAGCAAAGAATTTCAGGAATCATGTGGCTAGATATATCGCACAGGAAAATCCTGAAGAAAGCAAAATGCAACTTAAGAAAAGTAGTTCACTGCAAAACAAAAAGCATACACCCAAACCCTAATCTTGAGGGGTGGGTTTTGTTGTTGCTTTCGGCTTGGGAGGGGCGTTTAGTGTTTTGGGGTGGTGTTTTGTTTTGTTTTTTAGCATCCAATAAATCATATGGAATGCCATGCATTGTGACAGAAAGCTCATTTCATTCCTTAACCCCAGCCTGAAATATGAGAGTTAATACAATGGTTATAAGCTGTATACAATGTTCACCTTTTTGTCAACTTCACTATCTGAATCACTGGCAGATGAGCTTGAAGACACGATTTCCTTTGACTTAGGCATTCTAGGAAGAAAAAGATAACATGAGAACGCTATACAATGAATACATCTCATCACAGCTAGAAAGTCATCTTCAAAGCCCATCTTATTCAAAACCATCCTGAAGACTTCCCTTAACTCTATCCCAGACCAAACCAGGACACTGTCTTTTCATATAAACTTTAATACATGTAGATGTAATCTCAAACACCCTTCCCTCTTAGATCATTTCCCCTTTTTGCTGCGACTCCCTTAAATGCAACGGTTTAGAATCTGAACTGCTTACAAAGGGACAATTTTTCACTGGTTTCATATATCCCCACTATGGTAGAAACCATAATGTATAAAATACAATACTGTCCTCTAGTCGAATTCTCAACATTCCATTCATAAATATAAATGATTAAGGCACTGGCATTATCTATATTCTTACATGGGCATTTTGCCTAATTGAATTTGCAAGCAACAGCTGCATAATCCTCATACATGAGACTAAAGTTCCCATAAATAATACAAAAGTTAGAAAAAAATCATAGAATCATAGAATCAGTCAGGGTTGGAAGGGACCACAACGATCATCTAGTTCCAACCCCCCTGCCATGGGCAGGGACACCTCACACTAGATCAGGCTGGCCAGAGCCTCATCTAGCCTGGCCTTAAATACCTCCAGGGATGGGGCCTCAACCACCTCCCTGGACAACCCATTCCAGGCTCTCACCACTCTCATGGTGAAGAACTTCTTCCTCACTTCCAGTCTGAATCTCCCCACTTCCAGCGTTATTCCATTCCCCCTAGTCCTATCACTACCTGATATCCTAAAAAGTCCTTCCCCAGCTTTCTTGTAGGCCCCCTTCAGATACAGGAAGGCCACAATAAGGTCACCTCGGAGCCTTCTCTTCTCCAGACTGAACAGCCCCAACTCTTTCAGTCTGTCCTCATAGGAGAGGTGCTCCAGCTCTCTGATCATCCTCGTGGCCCTTCTCTGGACACGTTCCAGCATGTCCATATCCCTCTTGTAATAGGGGCACCAGAACTGGACACAGTACTCCAGGTGGGGTCTTACCAGAGCTGAGTAGAGGGGGAGAATCACCTCCCTTGACCTCCTGGCCACACTTCTCCAGATGCAGCCCAGGATCTGGTTGGCTTTCTGGGCTGCAAGTGCACATTGACAGCTCATATTGAGCTTCTTGTCCACCAGCACCCCCAAGTCCCTCTCCTCAGGGCTGCTTTCTAGCCAGTCACTGCCCAGCCTATATTTGTGCTTGGGATTGCCTCGACCCAGATGTAGGACCCTGCACTTGGTCTTGTTGAACCTCATGAGGTTGGCTTGTGCCCAACTCTCCAGTCTGTCAAGGTCCCTCTGGATGGCATCCCTTCCCTCCAGCGTGTCTGCTGCACCACACAGCTTGGTGTCATCAGCAAACTTGCTGAGGGTGCACTCAATGCCACTGTCCATGTCACCGACAAAGATATTGAACAAGACTGGTCCCAGGACTGAGCCCTGAGGGACTCTGCTTGTCATTGGCCTCCACTGGGACATGGACCCATTGACAGCCACTCTTTGGGCACGGCCATCAAGCCAGTTCTTTATCCATCTCATGCTCCACCCATCAAACCCATGTTTCACCGGTTTGGAGACCAGGATGTGGTGCGGGACAGTGTCGAAGGCTTTGCTCAAGTCCAGGTAAATGACATCAGTTGCTCTCCCCTCATCTATTAATGTTGTGACCTGTTCATAGAAGGCCACCAGGTTTGTCAGGCAGGATTTGCCCTTGGTGAAGCCATGCTGACTGTACCAAATCACCTCTTCACTATTCTTCTGTCTCAGTAGTGCCTCCAGGAGAATCTGCTCCATGATCTTACCAGGCACAGAGGTGAGACTGACTGGCCTGTAGTTCCCTGGTTCTTCCTTCTTACCCTTTTTGAAAATGGGAGTAATATAAGATAAGAAAATGGGAGTAAAATCATCTTGGTTACACTGAACTACAGAATTGCAATTAATATTTCCACTGCAGCATTAGTAAATCAGTCTGTTCATTTGCCAGAGAAGAAGACATTCAATTTTGAATGCATGCTGCTAAGTGTGTCTCTACATCTCTCTAGTATGCAAACACGATTAGATATAGCAGTTGGACATCTTGCCTGCTATGAGAAACTCTTTGTAACAAATAGCTCATTTGTAGTTTCAGAATAAAAATATGCATCACAGGGAAAAACTGTATAAACTACAGCTAGGAAAGGCCAATAAAATATGAAAGCAGAATATCTCAGTAAAGGAAATAAGAGTGTCTTTAAACTGGCAGGGCAATAAACCATGCACAAATGAAAAAACGGTGTCTGTGTGTGGTTTTAGCTTAGGACAAATTCTGTCATAATAGTTTGGAGCACAACAATGGAAGCTGTAGTACTGGTAATGAAAGAAGAATATGGGAAGTGCGCTGCTGGACAGAGGCAGAGGAGACCTGGAAAGAGACAATGCAAAAATAAGCACAGAGGTGACATCAAATCAGGAAGCCGAAGAAGAAAAGTCTGATACATGGGGCACCAGCAGAGAATAACCCTGGTGTCTGCACCAGAATAAGGGATTAGCAATACAGAGGAAGGTGGGGACGGAAACTGGAAAAAGGGGACGGTGGGTGCCCGTCGGAGAAATTGGCAAGCAGAGCGTGAGAAGACACCGAAGCACCGGGAAGAGCGAGGATGAGAGAAAGAAAGATGAGAAACACAAGCGTATACGAGGTAGGAAGACCAGGTAGGGGGAATCCAGCCACCATTTCCCTTCCCTCTTCTTTTCTACGGCTCTCGTCGCTGTCGCCCGCCCCCCTCCCTCCCCCCATGGGAGAGGAACGAGGGCCCGATAGGGGGGGCGGGCGGGCAAGGATGCCCAGATCCTCCTGGGGTAGAGCGAAAACAAGAGGAGTACAGATTACCGGCGAAGGAGGAAAAAAAAGCAACAAACAAACAAACAAAAAGGTCGGGGGTTGTCAGCGGGCAAGGTCAGATCCCGGCCTGGGGACTACGAAAGCTGGACGCTTCTCCATCGCCGTTTTCTGCACTCAACTCCTCTTTGCGCCCCCCAACATGGCAGCGGCTCCTCCTACCGGCCTATGCTCACTCCATAGCGGGATATTCCTCCCGCAAAGCACAGCGATCACTCAAGGAAAAAGGAAAGCCTCATCACACGTTTACCCAGCCCACATCTACTGCATCAGACCGGAAGTACCGAGCCCCCAACAGCTGAAGGTGGGAGAAAACGGTAGCAGTCCCGACTGAATACGAAACAGAAAACCAATACTCACGTTCTGTTCCACACGCGATTTATCTATACCACAAAAGAAAATGCAGGGACGCATTACAGAACGTGTACCCTTGTCCTGCACCACGTGGGAAGGGGCGGAGGGATGTTTTTAAAGGGGACGAGTCCTTCGTTACTCGTTTCTAACTCCCCCGCCCCGTCTAGGATAGCGGCAAAAAAGACCAAAAAAAAAAAAAAAAAAAAAAAAAAAAAAAAAAGGTCCCGCGTGGGACTAGCTCCCATATCCGCCGACTCACGGCAATCATGGGAATGCCTGTGGAGCTCATGGCGGTGCCCTGCCTGGAGCCAGGCCTTGTCAGGGCTGCGGCCTCACTGAGCGAGGCGCTGCCAAGCCCCGCCCTTCACCAGCTGCGTGCGGCTGGGGGGCTATAAGAAGGGGCCAGGAGGAGGGCACTTAATACCTAAAAGGAATGTGGTAATGGTTGTTTTCTTTTGTTTGCTGCAGCGGTTTCTCCATCTCGTTTAGAACCGCCCCGCCAGCAGCCGTCCCCCAGGGAAGGAGAGGAAATGCTGTGTGGTGGTATAGCTACGTTGACTGCAGGCTGAAACCGCGGCTCCTGAGGTGCTGTTCAGGAATGTGCCGGTTCCCCTTTCTTTCACCGAGAGAGTTGCGTTTTGTTTTCTTTCTGATGGGTTTTGCAGATGGAGGTCGGGTGAGCTTTATGACTCCCATCTGGGCAGTCACCTTGGTTCAAGTGCTGGTCTGAAGTGCTGGGGACAGAGGACTAAAAAAAATTAAAATCTCAGTTTCTATTCTAAATACTTTTTAAAAGCCTGTTGGAGCCTAACTCCTAAAAGGACTTAAAGTCTCAAACTTTGTGTGGTGATGACATTGTGACCCGGGGTGTAGAGTGAGAAAGGCCTGCCTGGAGGGGAGAAGTGTGAAATGCAGCAAGGACCCTGTTCCCTCCTTGGCTTAGGTGAGGCCTGCTCTTTAAGGAAGTTAACTAATTGGAAGAGGTAAGTTCTGTGAAGGCAGGATTGCATTTTTTCCACAGTTGTATGACCATGCCCACTCCACCCATATTCCAGGTGTATAAAAAGGATAATAGTATATCGATTGGTGTGCATTCACCACAAAAGACTTCACTGGATCTGCACCCACCACCAAAGAACTATGTCGAGATCCGCACCAGTCCTGCGAGATGTCGCTGGAATGAAGGGTGATGATATCCCACTCTCACTTTTCTCTTTTTTTCCCCTCTTCTTTATTCTACTCTTACTAGCTATTTCATCTTTAAAGCATAAGAAACCAAAAGCTTGCATAGCATGCATATATTGCTCCTTGATTCAAATAAACTTAACTACTCAAGCATTTGGTGTTGATTAACATTAATTTACTCCAAGGCATTGGAAAATGGTTACAAATTTTAATTAGCTTGGTGTCACTGTCCATGCAGTGGACTCATGATGGTTTGTTACTATGACCTCGAAGTGCAAAAAACTCAGTCAAAACAAGCCAGGGGGCTTCACTTCAATCAACAGTAAAACTTTAATGTTTTCCTATAAGATGGTGCAAGATACGTAGGGAAAAGTGAGAGGAGAAAGGGGGAAGGTAAAATAAAATAGAGGTCAGTAAAGAGAGAAAAAGAGAAAAAGGTGTTATGAATCACCATCACCAATGTGAGGGTCCAAAGATGTCTCTCTGGTCCTGGGTCCAGGGAGATCAAGGGGAACAGTAAAAATTTCTATAGGTATATTAATGGTAAAAAGACTAGGGAAGGTGGGGGCCCCCTCAGCCATTGAAACTCTGTCTGGAGAGATAAAGAATTGCATGAAAGAGCTGAATGAGAGACTTAAAAACTCCAAATTGAACTTGGTGAAGGGGGATGATCTCAATTCCTCTTCTTCCAAATGGATCCAAGTTTCAGCTGTCAGGAACAGATGTCCTCCTAGAAGGCCATTTCAAAAAAGGCCAAACCAAAATAGACCACAGAGGCAATTGCATGGAACTATTTGGATACATCTGTGTGATCAGTTTGGTGAAAACATGAATAGGTGGCAGGGTCAACCCACTTCTGCTCTTTTCAGAAGATTGTGGGAACTGCAGAGTGGCAGAGCCCGAGGTAACAATACCAGAAGGGTAGCTGTCACTTCCTCGGTTTCCCACAACAATTCTAATTGCTCCAACAGTGATTCTGGCACTAACAGTAGGTGCGGTGTCAACTGTACATGTGGATGTAATCCCCACAATTAGGGGTGCCCTGCCTTCTGCCAGGGGAAGGAAAGGTATAATGGAGATAACAGAATCTATTGGGATGTGTACATTCAGTGGCCTGGCACTTCAAAAGTTGAGAAGTACAGGGCCTTGGTTGACACAGGAGCTCAGTGCACCATAATACCATCAAATTATCAAGGGTCAGAGCCTACAACTATTCAGGGAGTCACTGGTGGATCTCAAGAGCTGTCTAAGTTGCAGGTTGACATAACATGAACTGCGAAAGAGTGGAAGAAACATACTATTGTAACAGGACCAGATACACCTTGCATTTTGGCAATTGACTTTCTGAGAGGAGGGTGTTTCATCAAAGACCCAAAGGGTTACAAAAGGGCTTTTGGAATAGCAACTGCAGAAATTGATGGAGGAAAATTGAAGTTGTTTATTAGACCTGAACTCTCAGATGAATCTGCAGTTGTGGGACTACATGAGAGAGAGGATGTGAAACTGCCAGTTGCTTCTCAAATTGTGCATCACAGACTATACAGAACCAACCATGACTCTTTGGTGCCCATTCAAAACTTGATTCGTCAATTGGAAGGTCAGAATGTCATCAGCAAAACTCATTCACCTTTCAACAGTCCGTTTTGGCCTGTGTGAAAGCAGAATGGAGAATGGCGTCTGCCCTGAATGAAGTAACTCCACCCATGAGTGCAGCTGTACTGGATATGATGGAACTCCAGTATGAGCTGGAATCCAAAGAGGCCAAATGGTATGCTACCACAGGCATTGCTAATGCTTTCTTCTCTATCCCCATAGCAGAGGAATGCAGGCCTCAGTTTGCCCTTACCTGGAGGGGAATACAGTACACTTTTAATCGCTTGCCACAGAGGTGCAAACACAGTTCAACAATCGGTCATGCAGTGATCCATGATGCTTTGGAGAAAGGTGGAGCTCCAGAACACATTCAGTTCATCGATGACATCATCATCTAAGGTGAGACTGCTGAAGAAGTCTTTGAGAAAGGTAATAAAATCCTTGACATTCTCTTGCAAGCCGGTTTCGCTATCAAGCGAGACAAGGTAAAAGGACCTGCCAGAGAAATCCAGTTTCTGGGAGCGCGGTGGCAAGACAGTCGCTGTCACATTCCAATGGATGTGATAAACAGAGTCTCCACCATGGCAAATCCCATCAATAAGAAAGAAACTCTACGTTTCTTAGGCATAGTGGGATTTTGGAGACTGCACATTCCTGGATACAGTCAGATTGTGAAACCTCTATATGATGTGACTCGAAAGAGAAACAGTTTCCAATGGGGTCCTGAGCAACAAGCAGCCTTTCACCAGATCAAGCGAGAGGTAGTCCAAGCAATGGGTCTGGGACCTGTCCAAACTGGTCCAGACATTAAGAACATTCTGTACACAGCCGCGAGTGACAATGGTCCAACCTGGTGCTTATGGCAAAGAGCTCCAGGTGAGACATGAGGACGTCCTCTTGGTTTCTGGGGTCGTGGCTACAGAGGCTCAGAGGCAAACTACACTCCAACAGAGAAAGAGATTTTAGCTGCTTATGAAGGAGTGAAAGCTGCTTCTGAAGTGATCGGAACTGAGTCACAACTTCTTCTAGTTCCTAGATTGCCAGTTCTAAATTGGATGTTCAAAGGCTAAGGATCTTCACCACATCATGCAACAGATGCTACCTGGTCTAAGTGGATGGCTCTGATAACACAGAGAGCTCGAATGGGAAATCTTGAAAGGCCTTGTTTGGTGGAGGTGATCACAAATTGGCCAGAAGACACAATCCGTGCAAAACCTCCAAAGGAGAGTGTAACTCGTGCTGAGGAAGTGTCGTGGAGAGGGGGATTAGGGATGGAGGATGGTGCTTATTAATTATGAATTATGAAATTATGGATTATGAAAATTATTATTATTAATAATACTATTAATCACCGTATATATATATATTGATTCAGATGCATGGTTGTAACAATATAGTCCATAACTGGTTCAGTATATAAAATTATACCCAATTATAATATTTACAGTCAATTTCTAATTAAGGGAACAAAATGGTGCAGTTCCACCGCTTGTCCACTAGATGGAGACTCGACAAGACGCTTGCAGCTTGCAACTATGTACAGAGATATTTATTATGTTTTCACGAAGCAAGTTAAGCTAGAAATATCACGCGGCTACGGGCGGGCACTTTGAATAGAATGTTACTGAATGTTGTACACATGGAAAGATACATTCTGTCTTTCTGTGTAGCGAGACAAGTTGCTGGGTCACGCTGGCTCGCTGCTTATCTGCTTTCTGCCCGGGGCTGGTCCCATTCGGGCAGCGACTTTCTTTCTCCCCCCCGCCTCTGCGGGTGGGGGCAAGGCTTGCTTTCTCCTCCCGCGGTCTGCAGGGAGGTGGCTTGGTTTCCTTCTCCCGTGGTCGCGGGGAGGTTGCTTTCCTTAGCGGGGTTGGAGCGGCTCCCTGAACAGAGGATCGGTTCTCCACGCGGCAGGGCCGGGCTCTCGGGGGTTGGCCTTCACGATCGAGATGGCGGCTTCCGGTAGGCGGGTTTCGGTGGGGGGTGCAGTGAAGCGACACTTCCCCCTCGACTTGGCTCGAGGTAAGCTGACTGCGCTGAATCTTGGCGACTGCTTTCCATTTAAATTACAATGCTGCAGTCTTTGCCTTTGACTTCAATGGAGAGGCTATCTTTTGCTCTCTCTTTCCCTCAGGGAAATCCCCGGTGCTTTGCCCTGACAACTTAGGGCCTGGAGCGGCTGCAGTGGGTGGCTTCTTTTCTCTCCCGCAAATGGCGGGGGCTACGCAAGATGCGTTTCTGCTTATGGCTGCTTATTGCTGCAGCAGATCTGGACCGCCTGGCTCGGGCTTGGTCCTTCCCCTTTGGGTTAAGGCTTACCCTCTCTCGGGGCTTCCCTCAGCCCTTTTGACTGGGCTTTGCTTACCCTCTCTTGGGGCTTCCTCAGTCCTTTCAACTGGTCTTGATTTCACCCTCTCTCGGGCATACGACGCTGAGATTCTGCATCAGCGAAGGGGTCATCCTGTTTGCTCATTCCTCGAGCAGCTTGGTGAGCTGGCTTCTGTCCATATGCAGAGGCCTCTAGTGCGCTTGCATGTGGGATGGAGAAGACGTGGGGTTTGCTGAGCTTCTGTGGCTCGGCCAAAGTGAGAGAAAGCAAAAGGAGAGAGCAAAGTAGTAAACAAATGGAGTAATACTTATAGATTCTCGAGGCTGGATCTAGCCAATGGGCACACTTGTCAACAACCTACTTCCACCTATAGAAAAGGTGAAGCTAGAATTATGCCCTTAGATGGCAAGAGCATAAGCATGCCATGCGATGGGTGCATGCAGTTGTTTACCCCTTACCAGACGGGTTAGCGCCTGAGCTTTTGTCCTCTCCTGGAAGGAGGGTGGAAGGGGAGGGACTTACCAGAACATGTTGGGACAAGTTAGCTGGTATCTGGGGGCATAATTCTGGGCATTTGGTGCCTTCACTAAAGGAAGCTCCTCCTTACCGTTATCTGTCTGATGATGAAAAGAAATATGCATTGTTCACAGTCGGTTCCTGTCGTCTTGTTGGAAACAAGCAAAGATGGAAGTCTGCAATGTGGAGTCCAATACACAGAGTTGCAGAGGCAAGAGATGGACAAGGAAAATCCAGTCAATTTGCGGAGGTAAAAACTGTCCAGCTAGCTCTTGACGTCGCTGAATGTGAGAGATGGCCCAAGCTTTATCTCTACACCAACTCATGGATGGTAGCCAATGCCTTGTGGGGTTGGCTAAAGGACTGGAAAAAGAATGAATGGCAGAGAAAAGGAAAGCCTACCTGGGCTGCAGATCTGTGGCAAGACATTGCTGCTCTCATTGAGAGAATCCCAGTGAAAGTGAGACACATTGATGCTCACATTCCTAAGAGCAAAGCTACTGAGGAAGAACAACAGAACCGTCAGGCAGATCTAGGTGTGAGAGTTTCCCAAGTGGACATGAACTCTTATCTTGGTTTTGACTGGAATCTGTTCTTAGCTCAGTGGGCCCATGACTCGTCAGATCAAGGCAGAGATGCAACCTACCAATGGGCTCGTGACATTGACATTTCCATGGATGCTATCATGCAAGTCATCCATGACTGTGACATTTGTGCTGCTATTAAGCAGGCAAAGCGAATCAAGCCCTTATGGTATGGTGACCAATGGTCCAAGTACAGGTATGGTGAAGCCTGGCAGATTGACTACATCACTCTACCTCGTTCTCGATCTGGTAAGCAATATGTGCTGACTATGGTAGAGGTGAGCACTGGATGCTTGCAAACTTATCAATCAGACTTGTTACAAAAGGAGGAAGGTGATAGAGTTCCTGTTATCAGAGAGAAGAATCTGTTAGGCAAAACTGTTTGGGTATTTTCTCCTTCAGGAGAGGCAAAACCTGTCCGAGGGGTGGTTTCTGCTGAAGGTCCTGGTTACACCTATTGGGTGATGCAAGAGAATGGTGAAATTCAGTGTATTCCACAAAGAAATCTAACTTTGGCTGAGAGAGGTTAAATTCAGAGTGTCGTACAGATACGACATCACGCCCAAAAGGCCCCATCTGCAAAGAAACAAACTGTTTTCTGTTTTTCCTGTGATTCGAACTTTTGAATCATCTACATCTGAGATAGCCAGAATGGACTATAAACTTTCTTTGCTCATTGTTGTAGATATTGTTTTAGATTAGATGCATAGTAGTAGCAGCCAATGGAATTGTTTAGAAGGGGTGGATTGTGATGGTTTTAAGGCTATACCTTTAATTTCTTCTCACAGAGTTCAATCAGTAAGGTAAAAGAATGTAAATAAATCACAATTGGGTGTAAGAAAGCAAAATAATGATTATTCTAAACACTTCAATTTTCAGTTGGAGAGAGAGAAATGTTTAAGATTCAGTACTCAAAACAAAGTACAGGCAGTCTTTCTGTCAGTCTGTCTGGTGTTTCTCTGCTGGGCAGTCTGCGTTTCTCTTCTGCGCTTTATTCTTCACAGATAACATACTGGCATACTGACCTTGAAAAGCTAAGTTTAACAACCTCTCTGCTTCTTGGCTTTCTTCCCCTTTGACTGCTAGCTCTGGGAAGGGGGGGGGGGGGGAAGAAGCAGGGCCCCTCTGGGGCCAGTGGGCTTTGTTGTGTTTTTCTATTAATTGTACATATTTTTAAATGTTGTGAATAGTGTATATTTGTACATATTCATTGCATTTCATCATAGATTGTAGATTTGCTTGTAAAATACAGGTTCATTTGCTTCTGAACTGAGCTAGTCTGGAGTTGTTAATAGTGGGAGGCGAATTTCAGCCCACCACACCACAACACTCCTGCCTGCCTGCTACTACCTGTCGTTGCTTCAGCTTCTCCTGCCTCTGTTCCTTCCTCACTGCTAGAATCGCCTGCATTAAGACCCAGATGTCTTACATCTTTTTCTCTGTTTAGAGACAGTGCAACTAGCTGCACGTCTCTGTCAGCACAATGCTATTAACAGACCTATTATTACCACCACAAATAACAAATTTAGGCATAATGAACAGACCATCTTAAGATTCAAATCACCTAGATAACTCTCAGTTACAGGAACACTAAATTCAAGAAACTCAGAAGGAACACTCACAGTTCCATTGATATATACATAACCAACAAATCCAAGGCAGTAATCACCAAACCTGTTTCTAAACCAAACAAATAGCTTATATACAGTGTACCTGACGACTTGGTCAATCAGTGCAGAAAAGAAAACATTTATAAAGCATCACACTTAAGACAGAGTAAACCAAATGCCACAACACCCAAAATAGCTTCATTTTTGCTTCCTTGCCTTGCGTTAGGCAGACTATGAACGTGGTGGGTTGAAATTCCCCCCCAACTTAAAATTGCCAGACTAGCTCAGTTGAAAGCAAATGAAGTTGTATCTACAAATGAAACTACAATCTAGAAATATAGAATGCAATAAATATGTACAAAATATGCAATATTTACATAGATTTACAATTTATAAACAACACAAGAACCCCCCTGGACAAAACCAGGGGGTTACCAATAGCTTCCCCCTCCCTGCTCCCTTCCTTCCCCCTGTACACGGGACAAGAGAAAGAGCAGAGAGTTGCTGTTAGTACTTTACCACAACAAAGAACACAGCCAAGGTCAGCAAAGCCAGCAGAAGCCAGATCTAGTATCTGCCAGAGCAGAGGAAGCGAAAAGAGAAAGTTAGTTTACAAACTAACTTTATGTCGGTTTTCAGATCAATGGGATTATTTAGACTTTATCATTATTTTCCCTTTTACATCCAATGATGATTTATTTACATTCTAATACTTTCTACTCAAGATCTGTGGAAAAATTTCCTAGGCACAGCATAAAACTGCCACACCTTTTTGGAGGGGAGGTGAGGAAAGGGTTCTCTGCCCCCATCTTTGTGAAAGGAGAAGACTTTTAGCAGCCTTTACAAACTGCAATAGGCCAAGAGATGCTGTTGGAGCATGAGTGGTTTCAACCTGTACTTTCAGTTTATGATGAGATTTATTAACATTAAAATATTATCATAGTCAATATAACTTCACAGAAAACAAACACAGCCTGTCATTGTTTGCTTTTCACTGTGCCAATAGGTCATGTAGTTCTGCTGTAAGTGTGTCAGGGTGCAAGTACTTCAGATACACATTATCAGTGTAGTTTAGTCCTTTTTCTCAGGTCTTCTAGATGTGTGCTTTTGCTACAATGACAATGCAAGCTTTTTGTAAAAAATGTGAACAAACTATAAGAAATAGGAAGAGGACTCCGGTCCCCAATCCTAGTGAAGGAGAGTTTTTATATTAATCTGTTTTGTATTAATCTGTTTAGAATAATTGTACATTTACCTATCATAAATCAATGTATGGAAGCCAGAATAACAGGAACTAAATGAATGTATGGAAGCCAAGAAGTTTGAGGGACAGGATGACCATGCATCACGATGTACTTCTAATTTGTGAATTGAAAGAAGGGAAGACATGAATCTTGGACTTTGTATTTAGAAGCTCAAGGCTTGCTTACCATGCAGGAAGAAAACTGTCACACTACAATGTAATGCTTAGATGAAGGTGAATCTGTGGAATGCTTATCTGAGAAAATATATAGATAACAGGAAACAGGTTGGGGACATACCAGTTTGTTCCTACAGATGTGAGCAGAAGAACAGGAAAAAACAACTAAAAGTGCATACGTGGAGAGGAAAAATGCAACTAAGAGGAAGACCCTCCCAATCCCACTGCCAGTAGACATTGGCATGCACAGATGGGAGGCGCCAAATGTAAATGAATAAGAAATAGCATGAATATGTAAGTAGCTAACGGTATTATAACTCCGCACACATTTGGAGGGGAAACCCCCTGTGTGTCCAGTGCTGCATCCATTGCTGTTCATAAAGTATTAAATAATACATACTTAACAGTCTTAGCTGTTGAGTTTGTCTGTTTCTCTCTATTACAGGCTTAGGGCTAGTACCCTAGTCTTCTAATTGTAAATAAGTTTTTCCAGAGAATTTGAGAGAGTCCAGGAGGATGGACTCGTCGAGGGGCTGAACAGAATATAAGAGATAAATTTATCCTGTTTCATTGGTCTGCATTTCTATATAGTCTGAAAGCACAGCTTAGAATCATAGAATCAACCAGGTTGGAAGAGACCTCCAAGATCATCCAGTCCAACCTATCACCCAGCCCTATGCAATCAACTAGACCATGTCACTAAGTGCCTCATCCAGTCTTCTCTTGAACATCTCCAGGGACGGCAACTCCACCACCTTGCTGGGCAGCCCATTCCAATGGGCAATCACTCTCTCTGTGAAGAACTTCCTCCTAATATCCAGCCTATACCTCCCCTGGCACAACTTGAGACTGTGTCCTCTTGTTCTGCTGCTGGTTGCCTGGGAGAAGAGACCAACCCCCACCTGCCTACAACCTCCCCTCAGGTAGCTGTAGACAGCAATGAGGCCACCCCTGAGCCTCCTCTTCTCCAGGTGTGGCAGTTTAGGCTGGGTGCCCCCTGCCACTGCCGCATGAGATACACCTCTGGTGTCCTGGGTGCCCACCCACAGGGGTGGACACAGGAAATGGCGTATTTCTACCCATAAGTCCTGCACCCTATAAGGCCATCTGCAAAGTCATTCTCTTCCTCTTTCTTCCCTCTCTGCTCCCCTGGGAGATGTCCTCTCTTATCGGGTAATGCCGGGGGAATATTCTCAAGGCCTCTTAGGCCTGTCTAGGCCTAATGCCAGGAGGAGAATGGAGGGGGGGGCAGTCTCAGACCTGGCCAGCCTGAGACTTGCCTAGCAGCGGGAGGGGGAAGAAAGAGCCCTGGAGGGTTTGGGTTTACCCTCAGGTGGGAAGAAGGGAAGGATTGGGAAGCCTTTGGGAATTCTGTGAGGGGCTCTGTACGCTTTGGGATGTTCTCTGCCACTATGCTGTGTAGTTTGTAGTTCTCTGTAGCTTCACCAATCGCTTTTCCATTTAAACTTTCCATCACTCTCCAATCCGTTTGTGTGAGTCTCATTCTTTTGTCCCTTTCGGGGCAAGAGACGATCTGTCTGGCCCCAAACTTGAACACCAGGCTAAAAAACCCCAGCTCCCTCAGCCTCTCCTCATAGGGCTTGTGTTCCAGGCCCCTCACCAGCTTTGTCACCCTTCTCTGGACACCTTCCAGTACCTCAACATCTCTTTTGAACTGAGGGGCCCAGAACTGGACACAGTACTCAAGGTGTGGCCTGACCAATGCTGAGTACAGGGGAAGAATAACCTCCCTTGTCCTGCTGGCTACACTATTCCTGATACAGGCCAGGATGCCATTGGTTCTCCTGGCTGCCTGGGGACACTGCTGGCTCATGTTTGGCCTACTATCAACCAGCACTCCCAGGTCCCTTTCTGCCTGGCTGCTTTCCAGCCACTCTGTGCCCAGCCTGTAGCACTGCTTGGGGTTGTTGTGGCCAAAGTGTAGAACCCTGCACTTAGCCTTGTTAAATCTCATCCCATTGGCCTCTGCCCACCCATCCAGCCTGTCAAGGTCCCTCTGCAGGGCCCTCCTACACTCTAACAGATCGACACCTGCTCCTAACTTGGTGTCATCTGCAAACTTACTGATGATGGACTTAATTCCCTCATCCAGATCATCAATAAAGATATTGAATAGGATGGGGCCCAGCACTGATCCCTGGGAGACACCACTAGTGACTGGCCTCCAACTGGATGTGGCACCATTCACCACCACTCTCTGGGCCTGGCCCTCCAGCCAATTCTGGACCCATTTCAGAGTGAATCTGTCCAAACCATGAGCTGCCAGCTTTGCCAGGAGCTTGTTGTGGCAGACGGTGTCAAAGGCTTTGCTGAAGTCCAGGTAGACCACATCCACAGCCTTCCCCACATCCACCAGGCGGGTAACCTGATCATAAAAGGAGATCAGGTTGGTCAGGCAGGACCTGCCCCTCCTAAATCCATGCTGGCTGGGCCTGATCCCTTGATCATCCTGTAGGTTCTGTGTGATTTCACTCAAGATGACCTGTTCCATAACCTTGCCTGGCACTGAGGTCAGGCTGACAGGTCTGTAATTTCCTGGTTCCTCCTTCCGGCCCTTCTTGTGGATGGGCATCACATTGGCCATCTTCCAGTCATCAGGGACCTCTTCAGTGAGCCGGGACTGCTGATAAATGATGGAGAGCAGCTTGGCCAGCTCATCTGCCAGCTCTCTCAGCACCTTAGGATGGATCCCATCTGGTTCCATGGACTTGTGAGGATCCAAGTGGCTTAGCAGGTCCCTTACCGCTTCCTCTTGAATTCCAGGGGGACTATACTGGTCCCTTGCTCCATCTGCCAGTTCAGGAGGCCAGTTGTCCCACTATTAAAGTTTGAAGGAAAGAAGGTGTTAAGTACCTCTGCCTTTTCCTCGTCTTTTGTTACTATATTCCCCTCCACATCCAATAAGGAGTGGAGGTTTTCCTTGCCCCTTCTTTAGCCATTAATATAGTTATAGAAATATTTTTTATTCTCCTTTACAGCAGTGGCCAGTCTAGGTTCTAAATGGACTTTTGCCTCTCTAATTTTTTTCCTACAAGACCTAGCAATGTCCTTAAACTCTTCCTGGGATACCTCCCCTTTCTTTCCAAAGGTGATACACCCTCTTTTTTCCCCTTAAGTCCTTTAGAAGCTCCTTGCCCATCCAGTCCAGCTGTCTCCCTCGTCGGCTCCTCTTCTGGCACACTGGGACAGCCTATTCCTGCGCCTTCAAGAGCTCTTTCTTGAAGTAGGTCTGGCCTTCCTGGAACCCTTTGTTTTTAAGGGCTGTTTCCCAAGGATCTTTCTGAGTTAGTTCCTTAAATAAGCCAAAGTCTGCCCTTGTTTGTTCTCTCTGGCTTGCTTCTTTGTCTCTGTTTTCTGACCTTGCTTGTTTGGCCTGATCATTTCTCTTTGGGTTATGGTAAGAAACAGCAGCAGGGACAAGAGAGAGAGAATAACATGGTAGCTGATACACAGCCCTCTGGGCTTTGTCCAGGGGGGTCTGTACAGGGGGGTAGCTGCGCTATTGTCTAGTTGTATATGTACATATGTATTTATATATGCTTATTACCTTTTATATTTAGTTTACTTTTCTATTTAATCTACTTTTGTAAATATTGTTTCATTTAATTTCTAAATTCTGAGTAAGTGTGGTTGTTTAGTCAATTCACAGTAAATCTCCAAACTCTATGTGGTGTAATACCACCACCTTCTGTATCACTGGCTTTCAGATAAAGCTATTGTTGGTATAGATGGTAGTGAAGTGGTGGGTGATCCAGCCTCTGTAATTTCAAGAACAAACAACTCTTAATAAAGTGTTTAAAATCAAAAGCCTTGGGCTTTCTAAATTCCAAACATCTCTCTTCATTAATGTGGGTCAGGAAGATAAACATCATGTTTGAAATGGGGATAATTCCCAAAAGTCAGCATGAGTGGCTGCAAATCCTAAGCAGTTGCTGAAAAAATACTTATGGAAGGTGGGAGTAGAGGCTTTTAGAAGGGATCCATGAGGTATGCACAGTCCTGACTATGAACAGAGGTAAACTGACTCTCAATATGACCCTTTTCCACTTTAGTAGCATGAAACAAGGAAGTTAATACTAGAAATTAAAAGTTCACTCTTTTAACTAATTCTTGGAATTTGGCTGTTTCATAATGTTATCTAAAAAAAAAAAAAAAAGATAGAGTTCTTACTACATGCCTGGCATTTGGAAAATAACACTATGGTTATTCGCATGGGATCAAAGCACAGCAAATCATATGCATATAAATATAGCAATTATCACCACTGTTGTCCTAAATCTGGGTTCTTTACCTGGTGTGCAAAAACCAATCAACACACAGAGTTCTGCGCAGAATAGAATGCTAGGTAGTAATTCCACAAAGCTAGCATCACAGTTGATATTGTGGCAGGTATTTATATGGTAAAAGGTATTGACTACACCTAATGTCAACACCTACTAATTAGACATTGGTTAGTTTCTTCCTTGCTTCATCCTAAAAATACAGCTCCTTTTCAATTCACTAAGCATGCTCAGAGGGTAAGGGGCTGATTTGGATGGGAGATTTCTCTGGCTAGGAGGGGTGTTTTTTCACATTCTAATGATGTTATAATGAGGCAGTTCAATCTCAAGGCACCAGTTTGGGGGGACTTAGCTGACTTTTTAAAACAATACTGTAATAAATAAAAATGAAATTATTTGTTAATCATATGTGAGGACCCTGACTGTTCTCTGCTTACCCTTTCCTAGACAATCTGTTCAAGCCAAAATGTGAAATAGCCCCCTTATCACCTTTCCAAATACCAGAGGGCTTCTCCCCACACCGGTAAATACCTGCGGGGCCAGTGACAATAGGTGACTATTGCTGTCATCAGGGCAGGGGAAGAACGTTTCACACCTTGTCTCCTCTATTCAGACCTCTGCTGATGAGACAATGCCCAGGCCAGGGCAGAGCTGTGGGGGAGCTGTAGACCTGACTCACATCAGGGGAAACTGAAGGCCCTGGGGGATTGATATGGGCTGTGAATACAGCTAGGGAGCCTCCAGATTGGGCAGATTGGCTTTGTAAATTCTGTTAGTGCTCTGACAAAGAGTTCCTCATCCTATCTGCTAAATCCTGCAGCCAGTGTTAAAGGAGCAGGAAATCTGGGGCAATGAGTGTTTAACTGTGGGGTTCAGAATTTGGGTTGTTCGGCACTTCAACTAGTTCCTGTATCAGACAGACAAAAAGCTCAAGTTCAAATCACAGCAATAATGAAAGCAGCTGAGCTGGGATGTCTAAAAAGCCACTGAAATATGAAAAACAAGATTTAAGGAGTGGATACTAAATATGTAGCTGTTACATAATGTCTATCATATACATTGCTTCCCTCCTCATGGCAAGGAGAAGAGTTTCACTGGCCTGGACAAATCTGCTGTGCCGTAGCTAGTGGAGAGTTTCAAATTCCTTGACTTTAAAATGTAATGAACCACCTACTCTATCACAACAATAATTGTTTTCTACATATTTCTTACCCATCAAATACGTATCTAATCCGAAGTCTTTGTAATAAATAGAAATGGAATTATCTGTTAATCATATGATGTTAAGTTTAAATGATGTTAGATTAATAATTATCTTTTATAATAGCTTAATAGTGGAATGTAGGTTGCTTTGCTTATTTGCCAAGACTTGTAACTAAACTACAACAGACAGCCTTGTGTATCATAGGCAGCTTTGTGTATCTGTCAAAGTCCTGTATTCTAACATTCCTAAGCCGGATCCACGACTCCTTGCTGGATATCTACGCATATGCAGAATGATAAACTGGCTCCGAGTATGCAGAACAAGAGATAAGGAACTGAAACAATGCAAAGAGACTGAGATGATGCTGAACTCCTACCCTATAAAAGGAGTCTATACGATACTGTCAGATGTGAGCCGTGGAGGAACAGGAGATTCTCCTGGCTGCCCAGCACTGTTTTTGCTCACTTACCAAATAAAACTTTAAATTTAACCACATAAAATTGGAGTGGTCATTTTTGTCAATTACAATATACTAATCTTCAAGGATATATGCCCTCAAAATATTGTACCAGGGCAAATTCTCTCATATTTCTATCTCTGTGTGTCCTCAAGGGTCAAACCCCAAAACATGCCCTAACCCAGACAATGGGTTAAGCACCTGTGAATGTGCAAACCTGGTCACTTCAGGGGTCCAGATAAACATGTAGAGCATGTGATTAACTTTGTAGCACAGCTGTGAACTGTGTGTGTCCCTGGCCATGTTTGGATATGCCCCATCCTCTAGGTTTCTCTGTTACCAAAGGGCATTAATTGTCTTGGGACAGTCTGCTTTGTTTTCTTATAGATCAATACCTGGTAAACAAAAACTGCTACGTTTTTAGGAGCATCACATTCAGATCAAGAATTCTTTATATACTTTGAATCAAGTCCTTTGACCTTGATATAAATCAAAATGACTATAAACTATAGAGAATCAAAGGTAATTTTCTGATGGATCTTAATGAGTTAACCTCGCACCTGCAATAAGTTTCTTTTTACAGCTGAATTCCCCCAAAACAGATCAGTGAGAGAAGGAAGTGTTTGCAAGGATTGGGAATTTTATGTTACGTTTTTCTGTAAGGATGGGTTTCTTTTAAGAATTCCTCTGATAGTTCAGTTTAGTTGATGTTTGAGCATTCCATTCTGTTTATAGAAAAGAAAGATACTAAGAAAAAGTGGGGAAGGAGCCTTAATTTTCCAAGGTAAATTTCTTTTGTTAGTCTCTGAGTCATCTATCCACCTGAGAGTTGTAGTTCACTTTCTGAGCTCTTAAAATAGATTTTTGCAATGGTCTTGTTCCCTCATCAGACACTTTCCTTCTGTAGCTGCCTTAAAAGGACTTAAATTTTTCTAGTTGCAGCCTGATTGCCCCATTTCATATCACACATCTTTGGCTGAGAAGATGTTGAAGTATTAGCTTTTTCTTCAAAGAGAAATTTTAGCATGCAGATTTGAATGGGAATTGCATAGCAATTATTAACTGCAGTTGTTGAGTCTTCTTGTTACAAGTACTAAAACTAGTAGGAAACACATTTTGGGGCAGGCAGAATGAGGGACAGATCTTTAAAATTTTAGTATTCAGTGCTTACTAGTTTAAAAGACATGTGAAGAAATCAGCTGAGCATGGGAAGGTTAGCCTGTAATATAGACAGTAATTTTATTAAAGTGTCAGGAAAGAAAGTGTAAGGGATATTACTAGGCAGTATTTTTGCTTGTGTGCTGTAATTGGTTTATTTACCTGTAGCAGGGGAGAGTTAATTGCAATCTGATTAGAGGCACCCAGCAGCCAAGGCCTGCCCAGGGATAATTGGTGCTTGTGCCCAGCTGCCCGGGGGTGTCTGGGAACGCTTAAAGCTCCCAGGTGCACGATAAGAGTAACAGATAACATGCATCTGTAGGCCCCCCTGAGCGGGGACAGGAATGAACTGGATGTGTTGACATCTTGGCCTGACCGAAAAATACCTTTGGGCTCTCGTTTGACTGCTGATGGACCTGAAGATGAGGGAGGCTATTGCTGGGCAGGGGGTGTGCACCCCCCTGGGTGGGCTGGGTGCATGAGCACTAGGGTGAGAAATTACATAACACGATTGTGAAATATGGGTGGGGCTTTGGCTCCAAGACCCAGCCTCCTGTGATGCCCTGGCCCAACGTCACAGGACGCAGGACCCTTAAAAAACCCTGAGGATTGCTAATAGATGGTGGCTGCTTCTCTGATCCAACAAGACAAGATTTGGTCTCACGGGGACACATGCCTGAATGGGAGACAGTCAGCTTCGCCATTTCGCGATCTTCGGTACTGCCGTGTTTCTTATAGAGTGTTTAGGGTAAGTTAGCTGCGCTTTGCTTGGGTGTGCTGGGGCACACCCATCCTGGATGGGGCTGAGAAGAACCCAGCCCCAGGTGGACAAAAGAAATTTAATCTGGGGAGGGCTTGGCCCCTCCCCTGCTGGGAGAAGGTGGTCCCCTGACTCAGAGGTGGTCTATTCCACTTCCCCTTCCTGTCCAGCAAGCCTATAAAAAAGGGCGGATAGGTTGCTGCTCTTCTCCCCTTTTTCCTGCCTCGTCTGCTTGAGAGGACTTCCTGCTGCTGTTGCTGTCACTGTCTCCTGCACCAGACCACATGGCTGGGGCCCTTTCTCTCTCTCTCAACTGAATCCACCGACATCCAGGGGAACACAAGGCCATCCAGGCTTGGTTTTGTATATTTTTTCCCACTTACCCTCATCCCTCACCTCTGTGAAACCACCCCCCCCGTTACTGATATATATATATATATGTTAAAAAAAAATTATTTTTTCCTTTCCCTTTTGTGAAAAAAGAAAAAAAATACTCCTCCTACTTCCAAACCGACTTCAGAATATTTCTTTCACGATTTTTTTTTTCCCTTTCCCCTACCCCCTTTTTTTTTTCTTTCTTCTCTCTCTCCACCCTGCTGAGAAAAAAGGGAGAGGGGCATGGGGAGGAATTTATATCTATTATCATTTGAGCTCCTAAACTCAGAGCTCAAACTACCACAATATTTCTTTTGGCGCTTCCAACGTGAGGCTTGGGAAATAATTTTTTTTTTTTTTTTTGCTTGAAAATAACACCTGATTGGAAAAGAAGGGTTTGGAAGTAGAGATGGTAATTTTACAGATTCTTATTGTTCAAGTTTTTGGATGGGCTGTCGGCTGGATCTTTTGGACGCATGTGTATAAACTACTGACTTACCATGTGCTTTGGTTAATTATAGAGATGCTGCTTGACTGGATAAAAACTCTGCCAATGCAGTTTTGCATGTACCTCTTGAATTCCATCAATCTTACTGGCGGTGGGCACTTCTCAAACTTTTCTGACATAAAGGATTTCTCTGAAACCTATTATGAAACTAAACGTGTGGATAAAATATTGCTGAAGGAGAATGGGACTATATAAAAATATGTTCTGTAGGCTTAAATGTAATCTTGATAATCATACTCGCTCTGGCCATGTGGGGAAGGGGGTGCCCCAACCCATTAAGAGCTATCTGTGGAGGGACAATCGGCTTAGGGAATTCTTTGTAAACCTTAATGGCCCAAAGGTGGAGAGCTGTAAGCACTGCAGGCACTGTGATAATGTTTATGAAAACAGGAGGGAGGGGTCTGGCTGCTGTGAATGCTGTCCAGCCCGATGGAGGCTGGCCAAACCTGAGTCCCAGCCCCGAGGGTTTGATCCCCCACCAACAGCTTCACACATAACCCCTGATGCTCCTCCACCTGTAGTTTCCCTAGCACCAGTTACCACACGCAGGAAAAAGATGCAAAAATCAGCTCCAAATACAGATGGTGAAGAAGGCACCTCAGCAGGACCCAGCACATCTCAGAACCCACCAGCAGATGGAGAGGACTCAGATCAGGAGATCATAACCATCACATCTCTGCCCAGAAAAGAATTAAGGCAAACTCATCTGGACTATGCACGGAGAGAGGGTGAGACAATACTAAACTGGACCCTAAAATGTTGGGATGAGGGTGCAGAAACTGCAGATCTAGATAAGAGGGAGACAAAACTTCTAGGTTCCCTGTCTCATGATGCCGGCCTGGATAAAGAATTAGCAAAACTCGATGGAACACACACTCTCTGGGCCCGGATTACTAATGCTATAAAGCGCAGGTACCCTACCAGAGAGGATTTGCCTTGGGCCCCAATTAAATGGACGGCTATGGAACAGGACATCTGTACCTGAGACAGATGGCTGTGCTGGAGATCATCTATGGAAATGGCCAGCTCCCCTTGGACCCAGATCAGGTGTCCATGAAACGGTCCTTAGTAAAGAAACTCACCCAGGGTGCCCCTCAAAGATATGCACACACACTAGGAGGGATGCTTCTGACTGGACAGGATGGAAGTCCTAAAACTGTGGGTGAGTTTGCTAGTGACCTGAGGGAATATGAGGACAGTGTCAGTCACAGGCCTGTAATCTCAGCCTTAGAGGCTATGAGTATGTGTGTCAGTGTGAAATGAAATTCCCCCCCCACTGACAGTAACCAGGCTAGCTCAGTCTGGAAGCAAAGGAAAAGCTGTATTTACAAGCAGAGTCTAAAATCTGTGATGAAATGCAATGAATATGTACAAAATTCACAACATTCACAAATATATACAATCAACAGAAAAGCACAACCAATCTCCCTTTGCTTCCCCCCAAAGGGGCCTCTTTCTCTCCCAGGAGCTTCTCCCCAAACCCCCCTGGACAGAGAAGCAGAGGTAGTTAAGCAGAAAGTTGTTAACTTAGCTGCCAAGGTCAGTACGTGTTATCTTCAGCCAGAAGAGAAGAAGAAACAGCAGCCAGACAGCCCAGCAACTGCCCCTACTGCAGAACACAGAATGTGCAGAGTGCCCCACTTTGTTTTGGGTAATAGTTCTTAAACATTTCTATCTATCCAATGGAAGTGTTTAGAACAATCGTTATTTTGCTTTCTTACACCCAATAGTGACTTATTTACATTCTTTCACTTTTCTGTTTTGAACTTTGCAAGGAAAAATTAAAAAGACCGTTTCAAACCATCACAGGTCCTTAGTAAAGAAACTCACCCAGGGTGCCCCTCAAAGATATGCACACACACTAGGAGGGATGCTTCTGACTGGACAGGATGGAAGTCCTAAAACTGTGGGTGAGTTTGCTAGTGACCTGAGGGAATATGAGGACAGTGTCAGTCACAGGCCCGTAATCTCAGCCATAGAGGCTATGACTAAAGACATCATCAAAGAGATTAAGGCCTCCAAGCCTGAACTGAAGGAAGGGGATGACACCTTTTCTCCCCCTTCACCTTCTCCATAAGAATGGATCCATGTTTCAGCCATCAGGAATAAATGTCATTCACCTCCCCCTAGGAGATCACCCCAAGCTAATCAGAGGATGTCAAGGGTGGCTCTGTGGAGAGCTCTCTGTGACCATGGGGAAAACATGAACCGCTGGGATGGCCAACCCACCTCTGCACTCTGGGCCAGAGTACGGGAACTGCAAGGTGGCCCCAATGGGAATAACTCGCCCAGGAGAAGGGCAGCCCCAGTTTCCCAGGGTGGTTCCTCCCATTCAAGAGACCCTTCTCCCAGTAACACAGGGCCCTGTGACAAATGTGGGCTTCGCCGCCAGCATTAGAGGTGCCCTGCCTCCAGCCAGGTGGAGGTCAGGGACAACAGAGTGTACTGGGATGTGTTTGTGAAATGGCCTGGCACTTCAGAAGCCCTGAAGTACCGAGCTCTGGTGGACACAGGGGCCCAATGCACCCTAATACCATCAAGCTACAGAGGGACCGAGCCCATAACCATTCAAGGGGTCACAGGGGGCTCACAAGATCTGACTGTACTGCAGGCTGAGATAAGCCTGACTGGGAATGAGTGGGGAAAACACACCATAGTGACTGGTCCAGATGCACCTTGCATTCTTGGCATTGACTTTCTGCGGGAGGGATGTTTTAAGGACCCTAAGGGGCACAAGTGGGCATTTGGGGTAGCAGCTGTAGGGACTGCAGACAGGGAACAGCTGTCTGCCATGCCTGAGCTGTCAGATGACTCCTCCGTAGTTGGCAGCCATAAGGTGCAGGATTTGAAGTTACCAATTGCTTCTCGCATAGTGCATTGCAGGCAATACAGGACCAACCGAGACTCTCTGCACCCCATACATCAACTGATTCGACGACTGGAGAGCCAGAAGGTAATCAGCAAAGCTCATTCACCTTTCAACAGCCCAATATGGCCAGTGCAGAAGGCAAACGGGGAATGGAGATTGACTGTGGACTACCGTGGCCTGAATGAAGTGACTCCTCCGATGAGTGCTGCTGTGCCAGACATGTTGGAGCTCCAGTACAAACTGGAATTGAAGGCGGCCAAGTGGTATGCCACAATAGACATTGCTAATGCTTTCTTCTCCATTCCCATTGCAGAAGAATGTAGGCCACAGTTTGCTTTCACCTGGAGAGGTGTCCAATATCAATGGAATCGTCTCCCCCAGGGGTGGAAACACAGTTCTACCATCTGCCATGAAGTGATCCAAACTGCACTGGAGAAGGGTGGAGCCCCTGAGCACCTGCAGTTCATTGATGACATCATTGTATGGGGTGAGACAGCAGAGGAGGTCTATCAGAAGGGTAAGAGGATAATCGATATCCTGTTGGAGGCTGGCTTTGCCATAAAGAGAAGCAAGGTAAAAGGGCCTGCCAGAGAGATCCAGTTTCTGGGAGTTCGATGGCAAGATGGCCGTAACCACATCCCTCAGGATGTGGTGAATAAGGTAGCCACTATGGTGCAACCCACTAGTAAGAAAGAGACACAATTTTTCTTGGGGCTTGTGGGCTTCTGGAAAATGCACATTCCCGGGTATAATCAAATAGTGAAACCCCTCTTCCATGTAACACGGAAGAAAAATACTTTTGTGTGGGGATCTGAGCAACAGGTAGCATTTGACCAGATAAAACGAGAAGTGGTCCATGCTATGGCTCTGGGACCTGTTCGAACTGGGCCAGAGATCAAGAATGTGCTGTATACTGCGGCTGGTGAGAGTGGTCCTACATGGAGTTTGTGGCAGAAAGCTCCTGGTGAGACAAGGGGCAGGCCCCTAGGTTTCTGGAGTAAGGGGTACAAAGGTTCTGAGGCCAACTACACTGCAACAGAAAAGGAGATCCTAGCTGCCTATGAGGGAGTCCGAGCTGCTTCTGAGGTAATTGGGACCGAGTCACCACTCCTTTTAGCTCCAAGGCTTCCAGTCCTGACTTGGATGTTTAAAGGGAGGGGCTCAACCCCACATCATGCTACAGATGCCACCTGGAGTAAATGGATGGCCCTGATAACTCAGCAAGCTCGAATGGGGAACTTTGAACGCCCTGGCATAGTAGAAGTGATCACCAACTGGCCAGAGGGTGCTGACTTTGGGATGCCACCAGAGAAGACAGTGACCCGTGCTGAGGAAGCTCCCCCATATAATGACCTCCCTGATAATGAAAAGGGCTATGCTCTATTCACAGATGGATCTTGCCGTCTTGTAGGGAGCAAGCGGAGATGGAAGGCAGCTGTCTGGAGCCCAACAAGGCAAGTGGCAGAAGCAAGGGACGGAGAAGGTGAATCCAGTCCATATGCAGAGATAAAAGCTGTCCAGCTGGCCCTGGATATAGCAAAACGGGAGAACTGGCCGGTGCTTTTTCAAATGAACTTGAAGATTGCTTCTAAGAAATCTTACCTACATTTGCTACCAAAAAGGAAAAAGTATATATTTAGTATAAACATGAAGGTACAAAATATTTAGAGTTATCCTCCTGTTTCAACTACAGTCTTGTAGTCCTGTGGTAGCAGGACTTGTATCTTAGATGTTAAACTAGTAGGATTGATACTACTGCCTGTTCATAGAATCATAAAATAGTTTAAGTTGGAAGGGACCTTTAAAGCTCATCTAGTCCAACCCCCCTGCAGTGAGCAGGGACACCTGCAAGTAGAGGAGGCTGCTCAGAGCCCTGTCCAGCCTCACCTGGAATATTGCCAAGGATGGGGCATCTACCACCCCTCTGAGCAAACGTGTGGCTGTTTAGGCTGGGTGCCTCCAAAAAAGAAGCCACAGAGTTGGGATCTCCAGTGTCTAGAGTGTCCAACCCAGTGGGTGGACACAGGAAATAGTGTATTTCTACCCATAAATCCTGCACCCTTATAAATCTGTCTGCAAAGTTATTGTCTTTCCTCTTTCTTCCCTCTCTGCTCCTGTGGGAGAGAGACACTCTTATCTGGTGACAAGGGGGGAGTAACCTTTTTTCCCCTCCCTGTGCAATCTTGGCCTGTTTAAGCCTAATGCCAGGGTAAAAAGGGGGGGCAGTTCTGGCCTGGCCAGCCTGAAACCAGCCTAGCAATGGGGGGGGAAGAAAGAGCCCCAGGTGGGGAGAAGGAGAGTGGTGTTGTATGGGTGTTTTTTTTTTTTTTTTTAATCTGGTGTAAAGGAACTTGTGTGTGAAGTTTAGACTGGGGATTTCTTTGAACTTTATATGCTTTGCTATGCTCACCACTATGCTTTGTAGTTCTGTAATATATTTTCCATTACTATCCAATCCATTTGTGTGAGCATTATTCTTTTGCCCCTTTTGGAGCAATAGAGCAATCTGTCCTGCTCTAAACTAGGACAAAACTATTGCTCCTTGACCTGTCACAACAGGCCCTGCTAAAATCTGTTTGTAACAGAGAGGTTGCCTGACCTTGTATGTCCCGCTGGCTATTATTCACTGCTGCTGTTTCATGTGGGCAACAATGACACAGCAGTGAGCAATCTAAAGAACATCACGAGGGACTACAAGGTACTGGGAGTGGCAGTGAAGGATTCAGGAGCACAGGTTGTCTTTTCATCAATCCTCCTGGTTAAGGGGAAGGGGTTTGAAAGGTATGACAGAATAGGGAAAATCAATAAATGGTTGAGAGAGTGGTGTCATGAACAGGGCTTTGGTTATCTAAGCCACAAAACTTACTTTCAGAAATCTGGTCTGCTGACAGGGTCCATCTTTCAGAGAAGGGGAAGAAGATCTTTGGACACAAAATTTGCAGTCTGTTGAGGTGGGCTTTAAACTATGGTTCTTGGGGGAAAGGGTGCTTAATCCATCCCACATCAAAGTCAATGACACTAATAGGCACCCTGGGCCTGGAGTTGGAGAGCAGGCTGTGAAGAGAACAACTGAAGTGCAGGATAAGGGAACCCCAGCATAATGGTTTGAGCTGCATCATATACCTGACACTCTTCTGAGCAATGCTGGCAAGATGACAGAAAATGGATGTTGCTGGAATAACACTCACAAGATGTTTGTGGGGTGGGGGCTGGGCTCGCTCTCTTTCCGGTTTCTTTTTTTTGTGTGGTGGTTTCCTGTACGAATTTCAGTTGGGTATTTCTTTCTTTTTATTTTCCTTTCCCCTGTCTCTTTTGGTGTAATCTGATCTCTCTGTAGTAGAGCAGTAAATCATTTTGTGTAACTCAGCTAAAGCTCTCCACTTTCCTTTTTTTTTAAATCTCCTGACAGTGGAGAGGGGAAGATGGGGAGGGGGGAAAAAGCAATCAGGTTTGCCCCTGACATTCCTTTTTGGTGTGAGACTTGAGAATGCCAAGTTGAGATATACAAAGAATTCAATTCTGTTAGAGTAAATTTTTTTTTTGCCTTACGTTTGCTTTAATATTCTTCCCTTCATGTTAAGGCGTTCGCTTTCCTGCCTGCATTACCTTTTCTTGTGGTGCTATATAAGCTCTCGTGTAAGTTCTCAGGCATTTTTTTGTATTTACATGCCCTTTGGTAGCTATGTTAACTTTCATGATACTTGTATTTGTCACCCTGGTGAAATGACTTAGGGTTACCTTGCTACTGTGTCTTCTACTCACATGTCTGATATGGTATAAGTGGATCGTTGCACCAGTTGTTGGGTTAATCCAATCTTTGTATATGGTGCCATCATTTATCAGTAATCTCACCCAACTGTTGAATGGAACAGAAGAGGGCGTTTATTAATCTTTAGAGGGTTTTGATTATCCTCAGGACATCAGCACCAGACTGCTTTTGATGTCGTGTCTCTTAAATGTGTGCCTGGTCTTGGTCATAGTATCACAAATTTATTCCAAGAATACTGTTTGGAGATCTGATCCAAGGTTGAATAACTATGAGTGGCAGGGTATGTTGGAAAATATGAGCCAGTGTTTGGCCCACTGGTCACCTCCAGTGTTTTGGAACTTCACTCCTGAGCAATTGCAAAATCCTAATGAGCTGGTGAAATGTTTGATAAAAGGATGTTGTCAGCCTAAAAATTCCTGGGAGACACAAATCACTGCAATGTATTGGGGTCTGGCCCATGTCTATCAAGCTCTTCTCAGTGCCATTCAGCATGCAGAGGAAGAGGAGGTCTCTCAACCTACAAACAGACCAAGAGGCATGTCAGTAGCAGCAGAGAGCCAGTCTGTGCCAGCATCAGTAGCCCCTATACAGAAAAAGAAGTAAAAAACCCATCTTGTTATGCAAAAGATGAGGATAAACCAGGGCCATCATGGGAACAAGATGAAGAGCCAGAGGTAATCACTCGATCTTTATCCTTGGGCGATGTCATGGTTTGAGGCTGGTACTTTAGCCTAGTGTCTTAGTTATAAACAAGAATAGGAAATTTCTGGACATCTTTGAGTAAAAGGTAAATGAAGTAGGGGACCAGATACAGAAGAATAATATAGATATGTCTATATCATTCCTTTCATTTGCTGACTAGGATATAGCTTGCTGCTCAAACTATTCTGTCTCCTTTTTGCTTTTTCTTTCTGCAGCTTTGCATGGCTTGCTCCCTTATCTCTCCCCTGACCTTCTGCTGGCTCATGTTGTGTCTCTGAAGGTACTGGGAAGGGGGGTTGAAGGAGGCTGTGAGCAGCCCTCCAAGCTGTCCAGGGGGGTGTAGTTCTGTACAAGGGGATTCTTGTATTTGTTTTTCTGAATTGTAAACATATTTTGTACATATTCATTGCATTTTATACTTCTAGATTTTATCTTACCTTTTTTAAATATAACTTTCATTTTGCTTCTGAGGTCTGAGTTTGGTGTTTTTTTTTTTTTTTTTTTGGAAATTTACTCTGGAGGTAAATTCCAATTAGTTCGGAGGTAATCTCAACCCACCACATTTTGTATTGGTGGCCCAAGGTGCGGCAGGCTCGATTGATTAATTGATAATCATAGAATCAACCAGGTTGGAAGAGATTTCCAAGATCATCCAGTCCAACTGATCACCCAGCCCTAAGAAATCAACTAGACCATGGCACTAAGTGCCTCATCCAGTCTTCTCTTGAACGTCTCCAGCGATGGCGACTCCACCACCTCCCTGGGCAGCCCATTCCAATGACCAATCACCCTCCTTGTGAAGAACTTTCTCCTAATATCTAGTCTATACCTCCCCTGGCACAACTTGAGACTGTGTCCTCTTGTTCTGGTGCTGGTTGCCTGGGAGAAGAGACCAACCCCCACCTGCCTACAACCTCCCCTCAGGTAGTTGTAGACAGCAATGAGGTCACCCCTGAGCCTCCTCTTCACCAGGATAAACAACCCCAGCTCTCTCAGCCTCTCCTCATAGGGTTTGTGTTCCAGGCCCTTCACCAGCTTCGTTGCCCTTCTCTGGACACGTTCCAGTACCTCAACATCTCTCTTGAATTGAGGAGCCCGGAACTGGACACAATACTCAAGGTGTGGCCTGACCAGTGCTGAGTACAGGGGAAGAATAACCTCCCTTGTCCTGCTGGCCACACTATTCCTGATACAGGCCAGGATGCCATTGGCTTTCCTGGCCACCTGGGCACACTGCTGGCTCATGTTCAGCCTACTATCAACCAGCACCCCCAGGTCCCTCTCTGTCTGGCTGCTCTCCAGCCACTCTGTGCCCAGCCTGTTGCGCTGCTTGGGGTTGTTGTGGCCAAAGTGTATAACAGAATAAGGAAGGAACGAGGAATCAGAATAAGGAAGGCACAATGAAGTTATTTTGGTTCATCTGGCCTTTGATGGCCCCCATAGTCACAATATTGTTTCACCAGTGCCTGGTTTCATCAGTGTAGTCTTATGTTTGTGGATATTTGGCCAGAAAGATGTGGAATTGGGTGAAGGCAGTGTTTGGGAGGTTCAGTGACTATTGCCTCAGATTTGTAGGGTATGGGGTATATGGTAATGTTACTATAGTTTTCCTGCATAAATTTATTGAATTTACCGTTCCTGTAATTGAGAGTTTTGTCGGAGAGCTGAGTCTTACAGTAGTCTGTCGTGTCTTCTGTGCCTGAATTTGTTGTCCCTTGTTGCTATAATAGCTTTGTGGTGAGATAGAAGACTAAACAAGCTCCAGGTGAAATTTTTAACTTTTCTGCAGGCAGTAGCAGGCAGTCAGGGGTTAATGAAGCAGTTTCAAACCACAGTGAGGGGAGCGGAAGGACTGTGGCTTGGGGCCCCGCAAGCTTCTTACTGAATGCAGAAATGCTAAAATGCTGAGCATTTAGAACAAGGTCTTTCGCCCTATCTTACTGCTGCTAAGGTCTGGGATAAAGATGTGGAATGGTTCCCTTTGGAAATAGTTAGGGAGGACGACAGCAAAACCAGAAAAAGCGGCAGCGGTGCTGGCAGAGCCTCTGTTAGGGGGGCAGGCGAAGGAGAGGGGAGTGGCTGTCTGTAGTGGCTTCAAAGCTCAGGCAGTGGAGCAGCCAGCAGCGCGAGCGGTGGCAGCAGCGAGTTCGACTGCAAATGCTCAGAGCTGTGGCAAAGTTCCTAGAGTGAACGAGTTTAGTCGGCTTGTTTGCAAGAAACGTGATACAGACACTCTGATTTATACACTTGTGCCTGAGAGTTCTGCCATTAAACAGGCACAGCCACTTCCACCTGCCAATGCTGCTAGAAAGGCAAAGCAGCTTCTAGCAGCAGCAGCCCTTAAAGAGGCATATCTCTGCCCATAGCCACCTTAACGGGAGCGAGTTCAGAAGCTAGTGGCAGTAGCTTTTGCTGAGGGCACACCTGCTAATGCTGCTCCTGGTCAAGCCCCGCCTGCTTCTGCCAGATCGATGGCAAGTTCCCAAGCAGAGCCCGTTTCTGTGGAAATGGTGGTGGCTGCAGGAAGGGTCCCCTCTGCTCCAGCCCCAAATCCACCCCCACGTAAAGCAAAACAAAAGACAAACAAACCGGTTTTGGACAACACCCTAGGGGGCACTTCTAAAGCTGCAACTTTCCTTGCTCCATTAAAGATGAGAAAGCAAGCTCAGAAAGATGATGATGATCAAGGGTGATGCAAGACAAGGTACATCTGAGGAAGCAGATCAGGAGGAAGAGAAAGTTAGTCTTAGAGATATTGCTCAGTTAGTGAAACCACTAATAGATGATGAAGATGCAAAACAGGGCAAGGACTTTTATGAGAGACCAGGTATTAGGGAAGGTGATTACAAGTTTAGGGACATCCACAGGAGAATTAAACAATGTCAGCAAATTGATGAGAATGATTCTGATGATAATGATATAGAGATGGCTGATGCACCCAGGCAGCAATGAGTTGGTTGGGAAGATGCTATGACACAGGCAATCCTGCTTTAGAAGTAAGCAACAAGTCTGCTAAACAGTTGGGATCATTTGCAAGAGATAGTGGAATCGATAAGTCCCATTGGTAAAGATTCCCTGTGGGCACACCTTTTATTAGCTGTGCTGATGTGGTATCCATCCAGGGATGATTTACTGTAGAACCGTCAAAAATGGTCCACTATTGAAGAGGGCATCAAGTGTTTCCAGTTTTCTGTGATAGAAATAATTTATGGAAATTATGACATGCAGAATTGTGGCAAGAAACTATGGCGGAATGCCTCCTACTGTTGGTTATTTTACTGACCAAATGAGGCAGTTGGAAGGTAGTCTAACATGTACTTCTTTGGTCTCAGCCATAAAAACTCTGTCTGGAGAGATAAAGAATGGAATGAAAGAGCTGAAGGAGGAATTTAAGACCTCCATATCCAAATTGGTGAAGGGGGATGAGATCACTCCTTCCTCTTCTGAATGGATACAGGTTTCAGCTATCAGAAACAGGCGTCCTCCTAGGAGGCCAATTCAAACTAGGCCAATCCAAAACAGAGAGCAACAATCAGGTAGGTCTCTTTGGATAATCCTGTGTGACCAATTTGGTGAAAACATGAATAAGTGGGATGGTCAGCCCACTTCTGTTCTTTTGAGGAGAGCACGGGAGCTGCAGAGCAGCAGAACCAGAGGTAACAATACCAGAAGGGTAGCTGCCACTAACTCAGTTGCCCAGAACAACTCCAGCAATGGTTCTAATACTAAGCACTGTGCCAACTGTACATGCAATGCTCAGAATTAGTGGTGCCCTGCTTCCTGCCAGGGGAAGGAGAGGGATAATGGAGTGTGCTGGTTTGAGCTTTGACTGGAGTTTAAGAGCTCAAATGATAACAGATTGAGATTTCTCCCCCCTCCCTTTTCCCAGTAAGGTAGGAAGAAAAAAAAGTGTAGGGGAGAGGAGAGGTAAATTCACGAAAGAAATAGTTTGGAATCGGTTTGGAAGTAGAAGGCGTAAATATTTTAACAAAATATATATATAGCCTTAATAGGGAGGGTTCACAAAGGTAGGGGATAAGGGAAAAATAGGAAAATATACAAAACCAAGTCTGGATGGCCTTGTATTTCCCTGGATGCGAGTAGATTCAGTTTGGAAGAAATAGGCCCCGACCACGTGGTCAGTGCAGGAGGCAGCGGCAGCACTCGATATTCTTTGAAGTGGGTGAGGCAAGAAAGAGAGCCTGCAGTAAAAGATGTCTGCCCTTTTATAGGCTTGCAAGACAGGAAGGGGGAGTGGAATAGACCACGTTTGACCCAGGGGACCCCTCCTTCTGGGAGGGGGAAAACCAAGTCTTTCTCTGCCTACCTGGATCAAGTTTCTTTTGTCCACCTGGGGGGCTGGGGTCCATCAGCCCCCATCCAGGATGGGTGTAACCCAGCACATGGAGATAACAGAATCTATTGGCATGTATTAATTAGGTGGCCTGGCACTTCAAAATTTCAGAATTACAGGGCCTTGGTTGACACAGGAGCTCAGTGTACCTTAATGCAATCAAATTATCAAGGGGCAGAACCTATAATTATTTTGAGGAATTACTAGTGGGTCTCAAGATTTGACTAAGTTGCAGGTTGACATAAGTTTAACTAGGAATGAGTGGAAGAAACACACTATTGTGACAGGACCAGATGTGCCTTGCATTTTGGGAACTGACTTTCTGAGAGAAGGGCGTTTCAAAGATCCTAAGGTTTACAAATGGGCTTTTGGAATAGCAGCTGTAGAAATTGATAGAGGAAAATTAAGGTTGTCTGTTAGACCTGAACTCTCAGATGAATATGTAGTTGTAGGACAGCATGAGATAGAGGATGTGAAACTTCCAGTTGCTTCTCAAACTGTGCATCACAGGTGTTATGAATATAATAAATTATTTGTGTCAAAGGGTGAGTTAGGAGTAAAGTTCAAGGAGCTTGTTTTGAAAGATTGCAAGAAGCCATTTTCGAAAAGCTCGAACAGACTTTTTAATTAGACAGACCAAAGATAAAAGCAGTACTATCTCTGTCTTGGAATGTGTGGATTTCAGATAATAAACCTTCAGAACGGTGCATGTTTAAGGTGGGAGGTTTTTCAGCAGACACTGTGAGAAAGATTACTTCATCCTTTGATCCCATCCCCCTCCTGAGCACCCCAGAACATTCTAAGAACTCATTATCGTATCCCTGCCTTCTATTTAAAATAAGCCTGTTTATGTAAATGAGATAGCTATATAAGAAGAAAAAAGCTATTGCTGTTGCTGTGTTTTTGTCCCTTTTCTCAACCTAGCGCGCTGCTTTGCTTGCATTTATTCCCAATAAAATTTTAAAAGACCTTTTTTTGGCTAACGTATTTATAGCAATTTTGGTGCATGGCCAGGAAAGCTTTGATCTTCTCTGTCTTTCGGCTTCATTTGAAGAGGTGCCCCGCTGGAGCTTCCGGTGGCTTCAGTATGGCTTCAGAAGACAGAACATCAGTGCTTTCTGAACCCAAATAGGAGCAAGCAAAGAAATTCCTTTTGTTCAATTGGCAATATGTTTTCCCTTGTAATACTTTGTGCATGAAGATCCAGACAAGGGTGAGTAAAATTGTATTCTGTCTGGGGAGGGAGGTTACGGCTACTGTGTTTGAGTTCAGCTACCTAGTTCCAAAGCGATCACGGTTTTGGGATCTTTTAGTTGCAGCTTCTGTCTGGGCCGTTTGCCAGGGCTGTAACCCTTGGTAACCATCTGTGAAAGACCAAAGCTTAAGAACAAGAGCTTAAGAGTATTTGCGGGTGGGGGCTGGGATCCTTCCACTTGCATGAGTTTTGTGGGTAGCTATGAAATAGCATTCACGGGTGGGAATTATTGAGATTCTGTCACTTGCGTGGATATTTGCGGTAGCCATGAAACAAATTAATTAGAAAATGGGACAAAAGAAGAGTAAATCTTTAGAACAGGGGGGAGGAAAGCTTTTACCATTTATTCCTCCAGAGAGTCCACTAATAGTACAATATTGGGAAGATTGTGGGCTGTTAAAAGGGAAATCAAAGGAAAAAAAGATTCACTACTGTATGAAGGTATGGCCAAAAGAACCATTAAGATTATGTGTATATTGGCCTGGTTTTGGACCTTTTGAGGACTGGGTTTGTCAAGCTCTGAACTTTCATGTGAACTCTAAAAAGCCTTTTAGTCAGGAAGAGAGTGAATATGCCGCCATTTGGGTTAGGACCTCATGTCTTTCCCCTGTTCAAATATTAGCATTAAAATCTGAGGATAAGGATAAAGACAAGGAAGAGGATAAAGATAGGGAAAAGGAAAAATGGGAACCATTAGATAACCTACCACCACCACCTTATCATCAGGACAGGGGTTGAGTTCCTCCAAATCCAACAGCTCCTCAACCGACGCCCCACTCACTTGCCCTCTCGAGCAAGAAGCAGAAGCAGGGTTAGGAATGACAAAGGGGAAAGCAGTGTAGGATTACATCCACTAAGGAAAGTGCCTATGGAGGAGGGCCAGGGAGGAACAGGATTTGTGACTGTACCTCTTAATACATCAGCTGTGCATAATTTCAAGAAGAGGTGGATGCCTTGTTGGATGACCCCTTAGGTGTAGCTGAGAGATTGGATCAATTTTTGGGTCCTAATACATATACCTGGAGAGAGGTGCAATCTATTTTGAGTATTCTGTTCCCTGCGGAGGAAAGAAATTTGATCAGACAGGCTGGGATAAGAATATGGGAACCAGGGGGGCCACCAGGAGATCAGAAGTGGCCTAATTCTGCAGCTGGAGTGACACCTTCAGGATGCAGTTTGTAGCGAAATCATGAGGAGAGATTAGAAGGAAGTTGGAGAAGATCGAGAATCGGCGAGACAGAGGTTTAGAAGATTTACTGTGAGAGGCTCAGAAGGTATATGTAAGAAAGGATGAGGAGAAACAAAAGGCTAAAGCTAAGTTGTTTGTAACTGCTGTAAGGGAAAGTCAGAAAACTCTAGGAGTAGAAACAGGGTGACAGGGTTCAGAGGAAAGAAGTTACCATTTGCTATTACGGCAATAAAAAGGGGCCTTAAGCCAGTGCTTAATGACAGCTTGTAAATGGTGGGACAAGAACTTTTTCTTACTCTGCATCTTCTCCCCCCCTTTCATCCCCGCCTTTTACTCTCAGTTCTCTCTCCCATGCTTGCAGGCAGCTGCAAGCCACAAGATTTAAAGTAACAGTGCTAAGATTGAAAAGAAAGGTATTTTAGCATTTTGTGAAAGTAAACTTGATATGGGTAGTGTTTTTGGCATTATTTTTGATTGTATGAAATTTCGGACACTTATTCTTTTGATGTTTGTAGTCATTGCATTTTTGCACTCGCTGGAGTGTCAGATACTTGTCCGGTCCTGCCTCTGGTGTCCAGTCTGAGGCTATAGTTTCACATCCCCAATAGGCACAAAAGTAATGATTGGGCATGTTACAGTATGTTCTGCAAGGGTTAGAGCTGGGGCAAATATAAAAACTTGCATCCTGATAACAGGGGTCAACTGGGACTAAATTGCAGATATTAACCTGAAAGCTAGGGGGTCCTGAGGTTACGATCTTGTGCAGTATTTTTTGATCCTCCCATCTCATTAGCACCCATTCCCATGGTTGGTGGCCATACGTGCCACTAGATGGCACTACCATCCCCAAAAGTAAGATTGCGTAGTAACATTGCAGCCTCCCTTTTTTGGGACTATCCCGGCATTGTCCAGATGTTACCGGTGTGGAGCTTCTGGGTACGGGTGGGGTAACTGCTGGTTTGTCATCCACTGTTTCCAGCGGGATGTACGGGTTACGAGGGCGTCCGATGAACAAATCCTGTGGATAAAGGCTCACAGTTTTCATTAGCCTTATTCTGGAGGTCCGGTTTGACAGATTTAAGTGGGCACCACTTAACCCTGCCATCCTTTTTGATGGCAGCGTACCCTCGCCCTGTCAGAACTAGTCTCCACCCTTGTTCCCACTCTCCCAGCTCATTTCTGATTATGACTGATGGACCTTCCTCTAGCGCTCGAGCAGCCCAGTGTTTTTGGGTGGGGCTGTTTGCTTCCTCCCCCCTGGGGAACTGATTTAGTGCCAATAGAGCTGTTGTCAGTAGACGCGCCTGATCACTCGAGGGAATGACACTGGTGAAACCTTCTGCTTTTGCCAATACTTCCAGTTTGGATTTCAAAGTTTGGTTCGCTCGCTCGACTATGGCCTGCCCTGTGCTATTGTACGGAATGCCCTGTATAAGGGTAATACCCCATTTCGAGGTGAATGCTTGGGCTGATTTAGAAACAAAGTTCGGGCCGTTGTCTGTTTTGATCTGGTTTGGGACACCGAGCCATGCCATGGCCGTTACCCAATGCTGGATAGTTGCTTTAGAATCAGTTTTAGGATGTTGTGTGGCTATGATAACTCCACTATAAGTGTCCACAGTCACCGCTAGCCACGCTCGGGGTTTGAGCAATTGGCAAAGTGTAAAGTCTGTCTGCCACAGTTCTGAGGCTTTGAGGCCTCTGGGGTTTATTCCTCCAGACCACAATGGTGCTTTTTGACAGTGGGGACATGTGGCTACTCTATGTTTTGCATCCGTGGCCGAGATCCCACATTTCTTGACTAGCGCTTTGGCTCCGATGTGGAGGGACTCATGCAGCTGACGGGCATCTCTTAGTGTCCACAACCCTTTTGCGGCGGCGTCTGCTTTGTCATTGCCACTTTGAAAAAACCCTTTAATTGGGTTGTGGCTGTTGACATGAATGACTGATATAGTGCCCTTTCGGGAAAAAAGTGCTTCTTCCAGCATTAAAGCTGCTGTGGATGTTGACACACTGGGCCCTGACATGGCCAGGCAAAGCTTAGCCACAAGCATGGAATCGGTCACGATGTTAAGGTGCTCCATTGGAAATAGTCCACATGCCAGTACTACTGCCGATGCCTCCAGCTGCTGGACTGAGAGCGTGCAGTCGGTCATTTTGACACAGTGCCATTCTTCTTCCGACTGCCATACTGCTGCTGCAGTTGATGTCACTGAGGATGCGTCTGTGAAAACCGTTGGTCCCTGCTGGGGCCGGTCCATGATCTTCCGTGGGAGGTCGATGTCAACAATTGCCAGCATTTGAGTCCAGGGGGGCCTTGTGGCATACCGAACTTCCCTGCCAAACCCAAGGAGGGCTATGGCCAGATCCTCTGATGTTGCCACTGATTGCGTTGGAAGCTATTTGCGAAAGGGTAGGTATATCCTGGCAGGTTCGATGCCCAGATGTTTTAGGGCGAGTTTTCTGCCTTTCATGATGAGGTTGCCAAGGCACTCGAATCCTGGAGAGAATGCACATGATGGTTTTCCCAGGACTACCCACTGTATTGGTTGAGCTTTTTCAGGAGGTCCTTGGGCTAACGCCCCTACTCCCCCTCCGTCTGAGAAATGTACGTACAGGTCGAGTGGTACATCTGGGTTCCACCTGGCGAGCGTGCTTGACGATATCTGCTGCTCGATGAAATCAAGAGAGTTCATTGCCTCTGTTGTCAGGGTTTTCTGTTCCCATGGGTTCTTTCCTTTCAGGAGATCATACAAGGGGGCAACGGTTGCAGGAGGGATCAGAACGATGTTACGGAGCCATTGCAGGGATCCCACTAACTGCTGCATGTCATGGAGTGTTTTAATGTCCCGACGAATCTTTATTTGGGGAGGGGTCACATAAGAACCTGTGATCCCCGCTCCCAAAACACATGGTCCCTTTTTGACCTTCACGCTCACGATCTCAAACCCATTTGTTTTCAAAGTCTCTGAAACCATCGACACCAGCTGATCCACTTTATTTCCTGACGGCGCGGCGATCAAGATGTCATCCATGTATTGAATGATGGTTGCAGTCAAGTCGCTGCGTCGAACTGGTGCCAGTGCTCGATCCACTGTGATCTGGCAGATGGTGGGTGAGTTGATCATTCCTTGAGGCAGCACCTTCCAATGGAAGCGCAGGTTGGGGCGCTGGCTGGTCGGGAACACAACAGAAAAAGCAAACGGCTCCTTGTCCTCCTCATGCAGGGATATTGAAAAGAAATAGTCCTTGATGTCAAGAACGGCACAGGGTTGTCCCACTGGTATCATAGAGTTCATGGGCAACAGCGTTTGAACAGGACCCATTGGTTGGATTCTTTTGTTTACTTCACGCAGGTCGTGGAGCAGGCGAAACCCCTCGCCACTTCGTTTGGGTGTTACAAAAACTGGGGTGTTCCATGGACTGGTGGAGGGTTCTATGTGACCTCGCTGTAATTCACGGTCAACTAGCTCAAGAAGAGCATCCATTCGAGGCTTTGACAGGGGCCACTGCTCGACCCACACTGGGTCAGATGATTTCCATGTCAGTCTAATTGGTGGGAGTGGGTGTGCGGCAGTGGCCCTCATGGTAAATTTGTCACTCTGGCTTTTAGTAGGGTTAGAGCGTCCCTTCCTAAGAGGGGAGGGACTCCTGGCATGACGTATGGAAAGAGGGCAATAGTTTTCTCCGGTCCCTTTTCAGTGTGAAGTGTTATTGCTATCAATTCAGCACTCTTCCGAGCTCGGGTTAGTCCCCCGACCCCACCCACCATGGGGGCGTCTACTAATTTCCAGTGCAGTGGCCAATTTGATTCAGAGATGACAGTAACATCTGCTCCGGTGTCAATCAAAAAAGAAATGCCAATGGTAGTACTGTTTGGATTGTTACAGAGAAAACAGGTCCCCCACACCACTGGTGGGTTGTCACACTTTACTGCCAGGGCCACCCTGGGGTCCTGCCCCCAAGGGGCGGCCCCTGTTGTTCTTGGAACAGGGCCAAAGTTGGCTGAATTGTCGGTTGGACCATAAAATTGGTTGCTTTCCGAGGGGGCAGCTGGTCCAAGAACATCCTGCCCCAACCAGGATTGGCATAGTTGGGCCGCCTCATACCCCGGGTGGGAGAGGACTGTGCGCAGCCCAGATGCCCTCTCCCCCTCCCGTTTCCCTGTGTTCTACGCCTGCATTCCTTAGCAAAATGCCCTTTCCTTCCACAAGCCCAACACGATCCCCTGGATCGGTTTTGTCGCGGGGGAGGCGTTGTCGGCGAATCCTCCGCCTGAGGACAGTTTGCTGCAACATGGCCTGTCCGGTCGCATTTACGGCATGTCTCCACATTAGCCATAGCAGTGCGAACGGCCGCCTGGAGCGGGACCAGATGTTCTTCCTTCGCGACATGTTTAATCATGTCCGCGATACTTGACCCCGCTGGCAGCGATCGCAAGATCTCTTTAGTTGCCAAGTTGCACTGTTGCCGTAAGCAGTCGGCTACAACTGGACCTTTTGCCTCCGGGGCCAGGGTCGAGGAATCAACTGCCGCTTGGAGGCGGTCCACAAATTGTGTAAAACTCTCACTCTCACTTTGCTTTACGGTAGACCACGGTGACGGTCTAGCAATAGCTCTGGAGGTTATACGGATGGCTTCCCTAGCCGCGCGAGTGGTTGTTATAATTTCATGAGCCCGCATGCCCTGGGCTTGCGCCTGGGGGGTAGGCATTGTTGGGTCCTTACCCAGTAGCCGCGGCAGGCTAGAGCCGTGTAGCGGATGGTCCGCCCCAGTTACTTGAGCCAATTGCCTCGCGCAGCCATCCCCCCATTCTTGTCTAAAGACAATCATCCCTGCCCCGTTGAACAACAACCTACAGACTTGTCTTATATCAAACGGGAGTATGTCGTCTCCCCCAAAAACACCGTCTATAAGGGTGGAGACTATGGCAGAGCTGAATCCTTTTTCCGCAATCGCTTTAGCGATCGCTTGTACCTCCTTAGGGTTTATAGGTGAAAAGACCCTCTGTCCTCCCTCCGTTACCCGGACCGGGTACGCTAGCAGGACTGACGGAATCCACTCTGCACATGCTATCTGTATTTTTCTCCAATCCGTGAGAGGGATCTGTTCTTCTCGTACCTCTCCTTTGACTCGGTTGGGGGCATTTTGGCTTTTGGGTTTGTCTGTCTCCGTCTCCTCCTCCTCTGAATTTGAGTCAGCTATAGTCCAAGTGCTGAGCCAGTCATCCCAGCTGATGTCCGATCTGGAGTCGGAAGTCGAATGGCTAGTTACTTCCGGATCCCGGTACCTTTTTGTTGGACTCTGGTCCTGCCCACTTCTCTTACATGGGCTCCGGCCCCGCCCGCTCCCATTACGCGCGGGCCGTCCCCCCTTTCTTGGCTCACCCCGCCTTCTGCTCGGGCTTTGCTCCTGCCCACTCCCCTTGCGGGTGAGCCTTTTCCCCCTTCTCGGTTCCCCCCACCCTCTGCTCGAATGGGCGTCCTGATTGGTTCTTCGTCCCTCACCTACGTTCTTTTTCTCTTTTCTATGATCTTCTTTGTTCTCCTCGCTCTCGCTCTCCTCCCCCTCCCATTCACGTGCGTTTGTTGGTCTTAGCGCTTCTTCCCTGCTCCCACCAGAGACATCCTCGCCCTGCCCTTCTCCTTTCTTCTCGGTGCCATTTTGTGGCGCATAGGGCGGTGGTCTGACCCAGGATTCCTCAGCCTCTGGTTTCCCCGCCGCGCCCCTGACTTCCTCCATCAGCCCTTCCCAGAAGGATTTTGCTCGCTTCTGTCCTTCTGTGGGCGGGTCGGGGTTCGGGGATTGGGGGTTCAGAGATGGGGGGGGGCGGAGATTGGGGGTTCGGAGATTAGGGGGGCGTGTCGCCCTCCCTCAGATCTTTAGACTTGTGGTTTGGGGATCGTGGGGGCGTGTCACCCCCGGGCCGATCTTTAGACCTGGCAAGATCATTCTCAGTTGGAGCGCATGAGGTCTGTGTGGCTGCCCTGACTCCCAGTTTTGGGGTTGCCAACAAACAGTCCTTTGCTGCTCTCCAGGTCTCCTGTTCATTTCTGGCCGTTCGTATGGCCTGCATAACTTTTCCCCATGATTTAAGGGTTTTCCCATTCCCCGAGGACATCACCTCGTCAGCTAACGCTTTGGAGCATTTATCCCACACTTCAGGGTGGAGTATCTCCACCAGCTGTGTGATCGTGCCCAATTGGACAAGCCTTGCAACGGCAAGGGTAAAGTCTTTGGGCTTACAACCGATGCCCCACTGCTTATGTAATCATGATACAACCTTCACAAGGGCTTCCATCCTCCTTGCGGGTCCGGGAGCGTCCTCCCTGCCGGGCTGGTCCAACCGCTCCGGCCGCTGTTCACCCGTCCAGGTGAATTTCCCGATTCCCAGCTGTTGATTTCCCGGGTTTCAACACCACTTGTTGCCTTTCTCACGGCAACGGTGACCTGGTTCAGGCACAGCACGACGACCAATCCCAGGTCGCTTGGGTCATTAGCCCACTGACACCAATGTGGTGGATGGCAAATGGCGTTTATTGGTATGCAACACCGCATTATATAGCTTAGGTTTACAACGTAGCTTCCATCTGCTTACATCAAAGGTTAGTGCTATTGGCTATCTGGAGAGGTAGAGAGGTGTCTTATCTTTCCATACAGCGCATCTTTCCATACAGCGCGACATCTTCCGACCGCCAGGCCCTAACTACCCACGCCAGGCCCTACTGCCCACAAAGCAGTTAACAGAAGTCCCAAGCATATCCCTCACAGCATCCCTACACCAAAGCCCTAGCCAGAAGTAGTAGCTAAATAACAGAAGCAGAAGTCCCTAGCAGCCCTAGCCAAAGCCGTTCCTAAGTCCCTAACCCAAGAGTGAGAGAGAGTAACTATTGCTCAGAGTGGCTGTCTTTTATACTCCTTGTTATCAATCCCTTAACCAGTAAATGACAACCACATATATAAGCTAAAATCTTTTCCCAATAAAAGATTCCATCATGTCAAGGAGGTGGCTTCTGCAGCATGTTCCAATCAAAGGGTGCCAATGTGAGGATGTTGTTTTTGGCACGCATGGAATGTTATTGTTTTGCTCTACTCAGCGTGCTAAGGAATTGGCCAGTTAAGGAATCATGCACTCTGCACGCGTCTAGCAGCTACCCTCAGAACAGTGGCTGCAACACCACCCATCTCTGGTGGCATCTAAATCACTCCATGGCAGATAGTAGGGCCGTGCAGGGAGCAGGGAGCCTCGGTTGGTCCGGTATTGCCTGCGATGAAATGTATGAGAAGCAATTGGTAACTTCACATCCTGCACCGTACGCATGCCCACTATGGAAGGGTCATCGGAAAGGTTGGTCATAGTAGGTAGATGGTCTCCGCCTTCAGTCTCTACAGCTGCTACCCCAAAAGCCCACTTCCAGCAGAAAGTCAATTCCAAGGATGCAAGGTACATCTGGGCCAGTCACTATGGTGCGTTTCTGCGGTGGGGATGAGCCACCAGGAGAGGGTGCAGGAGGAGATGCAGAAGGTGCAGAAGGAAGTCCCCTTCTGTTCAGGGACCCTCTGTTAAGAAAGATCCTTCTGATGAGGAGTAGAAGGTTAGCGTTAAAAGTCTGGCAGACTTCATGAGACCACACATGGATGGTGGAGATGTAGGACAGGATACGAGCCCTGAAAAATTAGGAACTGCTGGAGGTTCCTCTGAACTCCAGGAAATTGCATGGAGGCTTGCAGTACGAGCATGGGGACAGCAAATTCAGGAAGAGGATGATGATGATGAGGATGATATACAGTCAGATAATGCACCCAGACAGGAAATTAGGCATGTAAGGAAAGATTACATCAGAGGAGACACTGAGCCAATCCTGACTTGGCTAGGAAGGTGTTTTGATATGGGAGCTACTGCTTTGGTGGTAGGTGACAAGTCAGCGGCCCAGCTTGGAACGCTCACAAAGGACACAGGAATAGACAGGCACCTGGGCAGGTGCCTTGGTAAAGTTTCTCTGTGGGCGGGCCTCCTACTAGCGGTCCTTACGAAGTACCCCTCCAGAGATGACCTTCCGTGGAACCCCAAGACTTGGCACACGATGGATGAGGGAATGAAGCGTTTGAGAGAGTTTGCTGTGAGAGAAGTAATGTATGGAGGTCATAATACACTGAATCCTGATGAAATTCCTGTGAAAACAGGCCTTGACAAAAAGCTCATTAAGCTTGCTCCTCCTAATTATGCTACTATTCTGGCAAGCAGAATTGTGGCAAGAAATTATGGTAGAGTGCCTCCTACTGTTGGCCAATTCACTGACCAAATGATGCAATTGGAGGATAGTTTCACATGTGTTTCTTTGGTTTCAGCCATTGAAACTCTGACTGGAAAGACTGAGAATTGTATGAAAGAGCTGAAGGAGGAATTTAAAACCTCCATATCCAACTTGGTGAAGGGGGATGATTCTGATTCCCCTTCCTGCCCGTATCTTGTTTTGAGTACTGACTCTTAAACATTTCTATCTCTCCAATGGAAGTGTTTAGAATAATCATAATTTTGCTTTCTTACACCCAATAGTGATTTATTTACATTCTTTCACTTTTCTGCTCAAACTTTGTGAGAAGAAATTAAAGAAACAGTCTTAAATCATCACAGGGATGATGCCAGTTCCTCTTCCTCCAGATGGATGCAAGTTTCAGCTGTCAGAAACAGATGTCTTCCAAGGAAGCCATTTCAGAACAGGTCAAACCAAAACAGAAAACAAAGACAATCACATGGGAGTATATTGATAACTCTGCGTGATCAGTTTAGTGAAAACATGAACAGGTTGAATGGCCAACCAACTTCTGATCTTTTCAGGAGATTACGGGAGCTGCAGAGTGGCAGAGCCCAAGGTAACAATACCAGAATGGTAGCTGTCACTTCCTCAGTTTCCCAGGACAACTCTAACAGTTCCAACAGTGATTCTAATTCTGGTGCTGGACGTTGTGCCAGCTGTACATGTGGAGGTAATCGCCATAATTAGGGGTGCCCTGCCTTCTGCCAGGGGGAGGTAAGGGATAATAGAGATAACAGAATCTATTGGGATGTGTACATCCAGTGGCCTGGCACTTCAAAAGTTGAGAAGTACAGGGCCTTGGTGGACAGAGGAGCTCAGTGCACCATAATACCATCAAATTATCAAGGGGGAGAATCTATAACTATTCAGGGAGTCACTGGTGGATCTCAAGAGTTGTTTAAGGTAGAGGTTGACATAAGTTTAACTGGGAAACAGTGGAAGAAACATACTGTTGTAACGGGACCAAATGCACCTTGTATTTTGGGAATTGATTTTCTGAGAGAAGGGTGTTTTAAAGACCCTAAGGGTTACAAATGGGCTTTTGGAATAGCAACTGTAGAAAGGGAGGGAGGAAAATTGAAGTTGTCTATTAGACCTGAGCTTTCAGATGAATCTGCAGTTGTGGGACAACATGAGATAGAGGATGTAAAGCTGCCGGTTGCTTCTCAAACTGTGCATCACAGACAATACAGACCCAACCGCGACTCTTTGGTGCCCAATCAAAACTTGATTCGTCAGTTGGAAAGTCAGAAGGTAATCAGCAAAACTCATTCACCTTTCAACAGTCCAATCTGGCCTCTGTGAAAGCAGAATGGAGAATGGTGTCTGACAGTTGATTTCCGTGCCTTTAATGAGGTACCATGGACATTGCTAATGCTTTCTTCTCTATTCCCATAGCAGAAGAATGCAGGCCTTAGTTTGCCTTCACCTGGAGAGGAAGACAGTACACATTCAAATGTTTACCCCAGGGTTGGATTCACAGTTCAACCATCGGTCATGCAGTGATCCATGATGCTTTGGAGAAAGTTGGAGCTCCAGAACATATTCAGTTCATCAATAAAATCATCGTCTGGGGTAAAACTGCTGAAGAAGTCTTCAAGAAAGGTAACAAAACAATTGACATTCTCTTGAAAGCTGGTTTCACTATCAAGCGAGACAAGGTGAAAGGACCTGCCAGAGAAATCCAGTTTCTGGGAGTGCAGTGGCAAGATGGTCGCCGTCACATTCCAATGGATGTGATAAACAGAGTCTCCACCATGGCAAATCCCATAAACAAGAAAGAAACTCTATGTTTCTTAGGCAAAGTGGAATTTTGGAGACTGCACATTCCTGGATAGAGTCAGAGTATGAAACCTCTTCATGAGGTGACTGTGTCAGTGTGAGCTGAAATTCCCCCCACACCAACAATAACCAGGCTAGCTCAGTCCGGAAGCAAATGAAAGCTGTATTTACAAGCAGATCTACAATCTATGATGAAATGCAATGAATATGTACAAATAGACAAAATTCACAACATTTACAAATCAACAGAAAAGCACAGCCAAGATCCCTTTGCTTCCCCCCAAAGGGGACCTTTCCCAAGGGGCCTCTCTCCCAGGGGCTTCCTCCCCCCAGACCCCCCTGGCAGAAAGCAGAGTTAGCTAAAGCAGAAAAGTTGTTAACTTAGCTCACCAAGGTCAGTATGTTTTCTTCAGCCAGAAGAGAAGAAGCAACAGCAACCAGACAGCCCAGCAAGTTGCCCCGACTGGAGACTGCAGATTCCCCACTTTGTTTTGAGTAGTAGTTCTTAAACATTTCTATCTGTCCAATGGAAGTGTTTAGAACAATCATTATTTTGCTTTCTTACACCCAATAGTGACTTATTTACACTTTTTCACTTTCTCTGCTTGAACTTTGCAAAGAAAAATTAAAAAGACAGTTTCAATCCATCACAGGTGACTGGAAGAGAAACAGTTTCCAGTGGGGTCCTCACAAACAAGCAGCCTTTGGCCAGATAAAGCAAGAAGTAGTCTGAACTGGTCCAGACATTAAGAACATTCTGTACATGGCCACAAGTGACAATGGTCCAACCTAGTGCTTGTGGCAAAGAGCTCCATGTGAGACACGTGGACATCCTCTTTGTTTCTGGGGTCGTGGCTACAGAGGCTCTGAGGCAAACTATACTCCGACAAAGAGATAATAGCTGCTTACGAAGGAGTAAAAGCTACTTCTGAAGTGACTGAAACTGAGTTGCAACTTCTTCTAGCTCCTAGATTGCCAGTTCTGAATTGGATGTTCAAAGGCAAAGGTTCTTCACCACATCATGCAACAGTTGCTACCTGGTCTGAGTGAATGGCTCTGATAACACAGAGAGCTCGAATGGGAAATCTTGAAAGACCTGGTGTGTCAGTGTGAGCTGAAATTCCCCCCCACCGACAATAACCAGGCTAGCTCAGTCTGGAAGCAAATGAAAGCTGTATTTACAAACAGGATCTACAATCTATGATGAAATGCAGTGAATATGTACAAATATACAAAATTCACAACATTTACAAATATATACAATCAACAGAAAAGCACAACCGATCTCCCTTTGCTTCCCCCCAAGGGGACCCTCCCAAAGGGGCCTCTCTCTCTCCCGGGAGCTTCCCCCCAGACCCCCCTGGACAGAGAAGCAGAGTTAGTTAAGCAGAAAGTTGTTAACTTAGCTGCCAAGGTCAGTACATGTTATCTTCAGCCAGAAGAGAAGAAGAAAGAGCAGCCAGACAGCCCAGCAACTGCCCCCACTGCAGAACACAGAATGTGCAGAGTGCCCCACTTTGTTTTGGGTAATAGTTCTTAAACATTTCTATCTATCCAATGGAAGTGTTTAGAACAATCACTATTTTCCTTTCTTACACCCAATAGTGAATTATTTACATTCTTTCACTTTCTCTGTTCTGAACTTTGCAAGGAAAAATTAAAAAGACAGTTTCAAACCATCACAGTCCACCCCTTCTAAACAATTCCATTGGCTGCTACTACCATTTATCTAATCTAAAAGAATACCTACAACAATAGGTGAATAAAGACCATAGTCTACTCTGGCTATCTCAGATGTAGGTGATTCAAAAGAGTCAAATCACAGGAAAAACAGCAAACAGCTTGTTTGCTCGCAGATGGAGCGAAGAAAGGAACAGGGACTCTCAGGTGACTCAGGGCTCTCAGGGTTCGTGCACTGTAGATCTCATGGACTCTCCTCTTGGGCGCGATGCTGTATCTGAATTTAACCTCTGAATTTAACCTCTCTCAGCCAAAGTTAGATTTCTTTGTGGAATACACTGAATTTCACCATTTTCTTGCATCACCCAATAGGTGTGACCAGGACCTTCAGCAGAAACCACCCCTCGGACAGGTTTGGCCTCTCCTGAAGGAGAAAATACCCAAACAGTTTTGCCTAACAGATTCTTTTCTCTGATAACAGGGACTCTATCTCCTTCCTCCTTTCGCAACAAATCTGATTGGGCAGGTCCAGCTCGATTCACCAACCAGGTTGCTTGTGCTAAATATTTCTCCCAGTTTTTCAATGATCCAACTCCCATGGCTTTGAGAGTGGTTTTCAGCAAACCGTTGTAGCGTTCGATCTTCCCTGCAGCTGGTGCATAGTAGGGAATGTGGAATATCCACTCGAAGCCGTGCTCTTTGGCCCAGTTTTTTACAAGATTGTTCTTGAAATGAGTTCCATTGTCTGACTCAATCCTCTCTGGAGTTCCGTGTCTCCACAGGATTTGTATTTCCAGACCAAGAATGGTGTTACGTGCAGTTGCATGAGGAACTGGATAAGTTTCCAGCCATCCAGTGCTTGCCTCTACCATAGTCAGCACATACTGCTTACCAGATCGAGAACGAGGTAGAGTGATGTAGTCAATCTGCCAGGCTTCACCATACTTGTACTTGGACCATCGGTCACCGTACCACAAGGGCTTGATCCGCTTTGCCTGCTTAATAGCAGCACAAATGTCACAGTCATGGATGACTTGTGTGATAGCATCCATGGAAATGTCAATGGATCTGTCACGAGCCCATCGGTAGGTTGCATCTCTGCCTTGATGTCCTGATGAGTCATGGGCCCACCGAGCTAAGAACAGCTCACCTCGGTGTTTCCAGTCAAGATCAGGATCAGGATCAGAGTTTGTGTCCACCTGGGAAACTCTTGCAGCTAGATCTGCCTGATGGTTGTGTTGTTGTTCTTCAGTAACTTTGCTCTTAGGAATGTGAGCATCGATGTGTCTCACTTTCACTGGGATTCTCTCAATACGAGCAGCAATGTCTTGCCACAGATCTGCAGCCCAGATTGGCTTTCCTTTCCTCTGCCAGCCATTCTTCTTCCAGTCTTTCAGCCAACCCCACAAGGCATTGGCTACCATCCACGAGTCAGTGTAGAGATAAAGCTTTGGCCATCTCTCACGTTCAGCTACGTTAAGAGCTAGCTGGACAGCTTTTACATCTGCAAATTGACTGGATTCTCCTTCTCCATCTCTCGCTTCTGCAACTCTGCGTGTTGGACTCCACACTGCAGATTTCCATCTCCGCTTGTTCCCAACAAGACGACAGGAACCGTCTGTGAACAAAGCATATCTCTTTTCATCATCAGACAGATCACTGTAAGGAGGAGCTTCCTCAGCACGAGTTACTCTCTCCTCTGGAGGTTTTTCACAGCTTGTACCTTCTGGCCAGCTTGTGATCACCTCCACCAAACCAGGCCTTTCGAGATTTCCCATTCGAGCTCTCTGTGTTATCAGAGCCATCCACTTAGACCAGGTAGCATCTGTTGCATGATGTGGTGAAGAACCTTTGCCTTTGAACATCCAATTCAGAACTGGCAATCTAGGAGCTAGAAGAAGTTGTGACTCAGTTCCGATCACTTCAGAAGCAGCTTTCACTCCTTCATAAGCAGCTAAAATCTCTTTCTCTGTTGGAGTGTAGTTTGCCTCTGAGCCTCTGTAGCCACGACCCCAGAAACCAAGAGGACATCCTCGTGTCTCCCCTGGAGCTCTTTGCCATAAGCACCAGGTTGGACCATTGTCACTTGCGGCTGTGTACAGAATGTTCTTAATGTCTGGACCGGTTCGGACAGGTCCCAGACCCATTGCTTGGACTACCTCTCGCTTGATCTGGTGAAAGGCTGCTTGTTGCTCAGGACCCCATTGGAAACTGTTTCTCTTTCGAGTCACATCATATAGAGGTTTCACAACCTGACTGCATCCAGGAATGTGCAGTCTCCAAAATCCCACTATGCCTAAGAAACGTAGAGTTTCTTTCTTATTGATGGGATTTGCCATGGTGGAGACTCTGTTTATCACATCCATTGGAATGTGACGGCGACCATCCTGCCACCGCACTCCCAGAAACTGGATTTCTCTGGCAGGTCCCTTTACCTTGTCTCGCTTGATAGCGAAACCAGCTTGCAAGAGAATGTCAATGATTTTGTTACCTTTCTCGAAGACTTCTTCAGCAGTCTCACCCCAGACGATGATGTCATCAATGAACTGAATGTGTTCTGGAGCTCCACCTTTCTCCAAAGCATCATGGATCACTGCATGGCAGATGGTTGAACTGTGAATCCACCCCTGGGGCAAACGATTGAATGTGTACTGAATGCCTCTCCAGGTGAAAGCAAACTGAGGCCTGCATTCCTCTGCTATGGGAATAGAGAAGAAAGCATTAGCAATGTCTATGGTAGCATACCATTTGGCCTGCTTGGATTCCAGCTCATATTGGAGTTCCATCATGTCTGGTACAGCTGCACTCATGGGTGGAGTTACTTCATTCAAGGCATGGAAATCAATTGTCAGACGCCACTCTCCATTCTGCTTTCTCACAGGCCAGATTGGACTGTTGAAAGGTGAATGAGTTTTGCTGATGACTCTCTGACTCTCCAACTGACGAATCAAGTTTTGGATGGGCACCAAAGAGTCACGGTTGGTTCTGTATTGTCTGTGATTCACAGCTTGAGAAGCAACCGGCAGCTTTACATCCTCTATCTCATGTTGTCCCACAACTGCAGATTCATCTGAAAGCTCAGGTCTAATAGACAACTTCAGTTTTCCTCCATCCATTTCTACAGTTGCTATTCCAAAAGCCCATTTGTAACCCTTAGGGTCTTTAAAACGCCCTTCTCTCAGAAAGTCAATTCCCAAAATACAAGGTGCATTAGGTCCTGTTACAACAGTATGTTTCTTTCTCTGCTTCCCAGTTAAACTTATGTCAACCTCTATCTTAAACAACTCTTGAGATCCACCAGTGACTCCCTGAATAGTTATAGATTCTCCTCCTTGATAATTTGATGGTATTATGGTGCACTGAGCTCCTCTGTCCACCAAGGCCCTGTACTTCTGAAATTTTGAAGTGCCAGGCCACTGAATGTACACATCCCAATAGATTCTGTTATCTCTATTATCCCTTACCTCCCCCTGGCGGAAGGCAGGGCACCCCTAGTTGTGGGGATTACCTCCACGTGTACAGCTGGCACAACGTCCAGCATCAGAATTAGGATCACTGTTGGAGCAATTAGAGTTGTTCTGGGAATCTGAGGAAGTGACAGCTACCCTTCTGGTATTGTTATCTCGGGATCTGCCACTCTGCAGCTCCTGTAACCTCCTGAAAAGATCAGAAGTTGGTTGACCATCCCATCTGTTCATGTTCTCACCAAACTGATCACACAGAGTTATCCAGATACTGCCACGTGATTGCTTCTGCTGTCTGTTTTGGTTTGACCTGTTCTGGAATGGCCTCCTCGGAGCACGTCTGTTTCTGAGAGCTGAAACTTGTATCCATCTGGAGGAAGAGGAATCATCATCATCCCCCTCCATCAAGTTGGATATGGAGGTTTTAAATTCCTCCTTCAGCTCTTTCATGCAATCCTCCATCTTTCCAGACAAAGTTTCAATTGCTGAAACCAAAGAAGTACGTGCGAGACTATCCTCCAATTGCCTCATCTGGTCAGTGAAATGGCCAACAGTGGGAGGCACTCCACCATAATTTCTTGCCACAATCCTGCTTGCCAGAATAGTAGCATAATTAGGAGGAGCAAGCTTAATGAGCTTTTTGGCAAGGCCTGTTCCAACAGGAATTTCATCAGGATTCAGAGTCTTATGATCTCCATACATTATTTCTCTCACAGCAAATTCTCTCAGACGCTTGATTCCCTCAGCTATTGTGGTCCAAGGCTTAGGGTTCCATGGTAAATCATCTCTGCTGGGGTACCTCAGCGAGACTGCCAGTAGGAGGCGTGCCCACAGAGAAACTTTACCAATGCACTTGCCTAGATGCCTGTCTATGCCTGTATCCTTTGAGAGCATCCCTAACTGAGAGGCCGACTTGTCGCCTACCACCAATGCTGGGGCTCCCATATCAAAACACCTGGCTAGCCAAGACAGGACTGGCTCATTATCTCCTCTGATGTAATCCTTCCTCACATGTCTAATTTCCTGTCTGGGTGCATTAGCTGACTGTATGTCATCCTCATCATCCTCCTCATCATCATCCTGAGGTTGCTGTCCCCATAATCCTGTTGTAATCCTCCGTTGAATTTCCTTGAGTTCAGAGGCACTGCCAGCAGTTGCTAATTTAGCAGGGTCTACATCTGCCACTCCATCATCCATGTGGGGTCTCAAGAGGTCTGCCAGAGTTTTAAGGCTAACCTTCTCATCCTCACCAGAAGGATCTTTCTTAACAGAGGGACCCTGAGTAGAAGGACCCTCATCTCCATCTGCACCATCTCCTGCAGCATCTGCATCTCCTCCTGCAGCTCCTTTACGCTTTCTGGTTACAGTGGCCACCAAATTTACTGGATTGGTTTTCACATTCACAGCAGAGTTGGAAGAGCAAGTAGCCTTTTATCTTTCTTGACACAGTGCTCTCAGTAGCCATATGATTATTTCAAGAAGCAAGAAAATTAAGGCTAGCACAAGATATCTAGGGTACCACTGGTTCCAAAGACCCTCTGTAGTTGTAAGAGGAGTAACAAACTCAAATGTGTCTGCTACCAGATCCATAGTTGAGTTACTATATCTTCTTAGCCCAATAAGACCACAACGGAATTCACCAACATTCAGTAACTTGTTCTTATCCCAAAGAAAAAACTTATATGCCACATATCTCACAATCTTGTCTATCATGCAGGAAACGGCCCATCTGTAGACAATCACACTGATAACAGATGAAATAGAATGACTCAGAATCCAAAACAGCTTCATTTTGCTTCCTAATCTGAGCAGAAATAAATCAAACAAGCAATCGAGCCCCGAGTTGGAGCGCCAAAAATAAAAAGTGTGTCGGTGTGAGCTGAAATTCCCCCCCCACCGACAATAACCAGGCTAGCTCAGTCTGGAAGCAAATGAAAAGCTGTATTTACAAGCAGAGTCTAAAATCTACAATGAAATGCAATGAATATGTACAAATATACAAAATTCACAACATTCACAAATATATACAATCAACAGAAAAGCACAATCGATCTCCCTTTGCTTCCCCCAAGGGGACCCTCCCAAAGGGGCCTCCTCTCTCCCAGGAGCTTCCCCCCCGACCCCCCTGGACAGAGAAGCAGAGTTAGTTAAGCAGAAAGTTGTTAACTTAGCTGCCAAGGTCAGTACGTGTTATCTTCAGCCAGAAGAGAAGAAGAAACAGCAGCCAGACAGCCCAGCAACTGCCCCCACTGCCGAACGCAGAATGTGCAGAGTGCCTACTTTGTTTTGGGTAATAGTTCTTAAACATTTCTATCTATCCAATGGAAGTGTTTAGAACAATCGTTATTTTGCTTTCTTACACCCAATAGTGACTTATTTACATTCTTTCACTTTCTCTGTTTTGAACTTTGCAAGAAAAAATTAAAAAGACAGTTTCAAACCATCAGATGTGCCCAAAAGGAAAATCCATGAGATATCTAAGGTGCACGAGCCCTAAGACCCTGAGAGCCCTGTGTCACTCGAGTGTCCATCTGCGAAGAAACAAACTTTTTTCTCTTTTGCCTGTGATTAGAACTTTTGAATCATCTACATCTGAGATAACTGGAACGGACTATAGACTTTATTTGCTCGTTGTTGTAGATATTGTTTTAGATTAGATGGATGGTAGTAGCAACCAATGGAATCGTTTAGAAGGGGTGGATTGTGGTGGTTTTAAAGCTATGCCTTTAATTTTTCTCCACAAAGTTCGAGCAGAAAGGTGAAAGAATGTACCTAAATCACTATTGGGTGTAAGAAAGAGAAATAATGATTTTGCTAAACTATTCCATTGGAGGGAATGGTCCCTGAAGTGTCAGTTCCCAAAACAAAGATTGGGCAGTTCTCTCGGCAATGGTACCAGAGTGCTCTCTGCTTTTCTCTTCTGGCTTCTGCTTCGGCATTTGATCTTGGCTAAATTTTCTAACATAATTGTTTTTGCTCCTTGTTTTTTTTTCCTCCCCCTTTGCCTGCTAGCTCTGGCGGGGGGGGGGGGGGGAAGAGGCAGGGCTTTCTGGAGCCAGGGGGCTTTGTTGTGTTTTTCTGTTAATTGTACATATTTGTAAATGTTGTGAATAGTGTAGATTTGTACATATTCATTGCATTTCATTATAGACTGTAATTTTGCTTGTAAATACAGCCTCATTCGCTTCCAAACTGAGTTAGCCTCGTTATTGTCAGTGTAGGAGGGATTTTTCTTAACGCACCACGGTTTCTCCCACTCATTCCCGGTCAGGCTTATTTCAGCCTGCAACGTAGTTAATTCTTGTGACCCCCCTGTGACTCCTGAAATTGTTATGGGTTCTGCTCCTCTATGACTTGAGGGTATCAGGGTGCATTGGGCACTTTTGTCCACCAGAGCTCAGTACTTCTGTGCTTCTAAATTGCCAGGCCATTTCACAAAAGCATCCCAATAGACTCTGTTGTCCCTCTCCTCCGCCCAGTTGGAGGTGCACCGCACACTAATTCTTAGTGTGATGTCCACACTTGTCACACAGATCTGAGTTACTGGCTGTGGTAGTTTTAGGTTGTGCCTTTAAAATTTTTCACGGATCTTGAACAGAAAGTGGTAAAATTTTCAACCCACCACATTACAAAATTAATTGGCACCTATCCAACATGGGGTGTCACTCGATTGATTTATTCCTGCTTAGGTTAAGGAAGCCAAAATGAAGCTGTTTTGGGGTTTGTGGCATTTGGTATACTCTGTCATAAGTGTGATGCTTTATAAATGGTTTGTTTCTGCACTAATTGATCAGGTTGGCAGGTATATAGTATATAATCTGTTCCTTTGGTTTAAATTCAAGTTAAGGAGGTTTGGTGATTACTGCCTTGGATTTGTTGGTTTGGGGGGTGTAGCAGGGGAGAGTTAATTGGAGTTTGATTAGAAGTACCCAGCTGCCGAGGCTGCCTGGGAATAATTGGTGTTTGTGTCCAGCTGCCCGGCGGTGTCTGGGAACACTTGGTGTTTGATCAGAAGCTCCCAGGTGCACAATAAGAGTAACGGATAACATGTATCAGTAGGCCCCTTTGTTTATGAAACTGAGCGAGGATGGGAATGTATTGAATGTGTTGATATCCCGAGCTGACTGAAAAAGACCTTCAAGCTTTTGTTTGACCACTAATGGACCTGAGGAAGATGAAGATGAGGAAGGCTATTGCTGGGCAGGAGGCATGCGACCCCCTGAGCAGGCTGCATGCATGAGCAGTAGGGTGAGAAGTTACATAACACGATTGCGAAATATGTGTGGGGCTTTGGCTCCAAGACCCAACCTCCTATGATTGTCCTGGCCCGACGTCACAGGACGCAGGACCCTTAAAAAAACCTGAAGATCGCTAATGGGTGCTGCAACAAGACAAGATTTGGTCTTGTGGGGACACCTGCCTGGATGGGAGATGGTCAGCTCTGCCATTTCATGATCTTCGGTGCCGCCATGCTTCTTATAGGGTGTCTAGGGTAAGTTAGCTGCGCTTTGCTTGAGATCGGGCTCTGCTTTTGGGTTTACTGGGTAGCTTACAGGGTTGCGCCTTGCTTTCAGTTTCCGTACTTTACAGTGCTCCAGTGCAGCCTCATTCGCCTTTATACTAAATAAAGGTGTACCTATCGGCACCTGTGGTACGTGTACTTAATTAATTCCTCGTTGAAAAGAGCTCACTGGAACAGGGGGATACAATAGAATCATAGAATCATAGAATCGGTCAGGGTTGGAAGGGACCACAACGATCATCTAGTTCCAACCCCCCTGCCATGGGCAGGGACACCTCACACTAGATCAGGCTGGCCAGAGCCTCATCCAGCCTGGCCTTAAACACCTCCAGGGATGGGGCCCCAACCACCTCCCTGGACAGCAATGCAACTGTGAGTGTTCCTCCTGAGTTTTTTGAATTTAGTGCACCTGTAACTGAGAGTTATCTAGGTGGTTTGAATCTTAAAATGGTCTGCTTACTATGCCTAAATTTACTATTTGTGGTGGTAATAATAGGTCTGTTAATAGCATTGTACTGAAAGGGGCGTGCAACTGATTGCTCTGTCTCTAAGCGGAGAAGGAGATGTAAGAGATTTTGGACTAATGCAGCCAATTCTAGTAGTGATAAAGACACAGAGACAGGAGAAACACAGAATCATAGAATTAACCAGATTGGAAAAGACTTTCAAGATCATCAAGTCCAACCCATCACCCAACACCATCTAATCAACTAAACCATGGCACTAAGTGCCTCATCCAATCTTATTTTAAACACTTCCAGGGACAGTGACTCAACCACCTCCCTGGGCAGCCCATTCCAATGACCAATCACTCTTTCTGTGAAGAATTACTTCCTAACATCCAGCCTAAACCTCCCCTGATGCAGCTTGAGACTGCGTCCTCTTGTTCTGTCACTGGTTGCCTGGGAGAAGAGACCAACCCCCACCTGGCTACAACCTCCCTTCAGGTAGTTGTAGACAGCAATAAGGTCTCCCTTGAGCCTCCTCTTCTCCAGACTAAACAACCCCAGCTCCCTCAGCCTCTCCTCATAGGGCTTGTGCTCCAGACCCCTCACCAGCTTTGTTGCCCTTCTCTGGACATGTTCAAGCAACTCAACATCTCTCTTAAACTGAGGAGCCCCGAACTGGACACAGTACTCAAGGTGTGGCCTAACCAGTGCTGAGTACAGGGGAAGAATAACCTCCCTTGTCCTGTTGGCCACACTATTCCTGATAAAGACCAGGATGCCATTGGCCTTCTTGGCCACCTGGGCACATTGCTGGCTCATGTTCAGCCTACTGTCAACCAGTATCCCCAGGTCCCTTTCTTCCTGGCTGCTTTCCAGCCACTCTGTCCCCAGCCTGTAGCACTGCATGGGGTTGTTGTGGCCAATGTGTAGAACCCGGCACTTAGACGTGTTAAATCTCATGCTGTTGGACTCTGCCCATCTGACCAGCCTGTCATGGTCCGTCTGCAGAGCCCTCCTACCCTCTAACAGATCAACACCTGCCCCCAGCTTGGTGTTATCTGCAAACATACTGATGATGGACTCAGTCCCCTCATCCAGATCATCAATAAAGATATTGAACAGGATAGGGCCCAACACTGATTCCTGGGGGACACCACTAGTGACCAGCCACCAGCTGGAAATGGCACCATTCACCACCACTCTCTGGGCCCGGCCCTCCAGCCAGTTCTTAACCCAGTGCAGAGTGCACCTGTCCAAGCCCACAGAATGACAGCTTGGCCAGGAGATTGCCACGGGGGATGGTGTCAAAGGCCTTGCTGAAGTCCAGGTAGACTACATCCACAGCCTTCCCCACATCCACCAGGTGGGTCACCTGATCATAGAAGGAGATGAGGTTGGTGAGGCAGGACCTGCCTCTCCTAAATCCATGCTGGCTGGGCCTGATCCCTTGGCCATCCTGTAGGTGCTGTGTGATTGCACTCAAGATGACCTGCTCCATAGTCTTGCCTGGCACTGAGGTCAGGCTGACAAGCCTGTAATTCCCTGGCTCCTCCTTCCAGCCCCTCTTGTAGATGGGTATCACAATGGCCAACTTCCAGTCATCTGGGACCTCTCCAGTGAGCCAGGACTGTTGAAAAATGATGGAGAGCAGTTTAGCGAGCTCTCTCATTACCCTAGGATGGATCCCATCTGGACCCATAGACTTGTGGGGATCTAAGTGGCTCAGCAGGTCTCTAACTTCTTCCTCCTGGATTACAGGGGTACTGTATTGCTCCCTGACTCCATCTGCCCACTCAGGAGGCCAGTAGTCTGGAAGACAACCTATCCTAGTATTGAAAATTGAGGCAAAGAGGGCATAAAGTACCTCCGCCTTTTCCTCATCTTTTGTTAGTATATTCCCCTCCATGTCCACTAAGGAGTGGAGGCTGTCCTTGCCCTTCTTTTTGCCATTAATATATTTATAAAAACATTTTTTCTTGTCCTTCACAGCAGTGGCCAGTCTAAGTTCTAAATGGGCTTTTGCCTCTCTAATTTTTTTCCTACATGACCTAGCAACATCCTTAAATATTTCCTGGGTTACCTCGCCTTTTTTCCAAAGGTGATGCACGCTCTCTTTTTTCCCTTAATTTGTTCAGAAGCTCATTGCCCATCCAGGCCAGCTGTCTACCCCATCTGCTCATCTTCCGGTGCATTGGGACAGCGTCTTCCTGCATCTTCAAGATTTCTTTTTTGAAGTAGGTCCAGCCCTCCTGGACTCCTTTGTTTTTAAAGGCTGTTTCCCAAGGTACCTTCTGAGTTAGTTCCTTAAGTAATCTGAAGTCCTGCCCTCTGGAAGTCCAGAGTGGAGGTTTTGTTGATGCCCCTCTTACTTTGACTGCATATTGAAAACTCAATTATCTCATGGTCACTGCACCCCAGGCAGCCTCTGACCACCACATCTCCCACCAGCCCTTCTCTATTTGTAAAAAGAAGGTCAAGCAAAGCCTTACCCCTGGTAGGCTCGCACAGCAGCTGTGATAAGAAGCTATCCTCTATACACTCCAAGAACCTTCTAGACTGCCTCCTCTCTGTTGTGTTAAGTTCCCAGCAGATATCTGGCAGGTTAAAGTCTCCCATAAGAATAAGGGCTGGTGATCTTGAGACAGCCTCCAGCTGCTTTGTGCTGGTTTGAGGCCAGCCAGAACATCTCTTGCCCTGAAAGGGACAAAAGAATGACACACGCAAACAGATTGGAGAGTGATGGAAAGTTTAAATGGAAAAGTAATTGGTGAAGCTACAGAGAAACTACAAACTACAAAGCATAGTGGAAAAGAAACATCCTAAAGCATACAAAAACCCCTCACAGAATTCCCAAAAGCTTCCCAATCCTCCCTTCCTCCCACCTGAGGGTCTACCCAATCCCTCAGGGCTCTTCCTTCCCCCCCCCCTCCCACTGCTAGGCAAGTCTCAGGCTGGCCAGGTCTGAGACTGCCCCCCCCCCCTCCATTCTCCTCCTGGCATTAGGCCTAGTCAGGCCTAAGAGGCCTGAGATACCCCCCCGGCATTACCCGATAAGAGAGGACATCTCCCATGGGAGCAGAGAGGGAAGAAAGAGGAAGAGAATGACTCTGCCGATGGCTTTATAGGGCGCAGGATTTATGGGTAGAAATACGCCATTTCCTGTGTCCAACCCTATTGGGCGGGCACCCAGGACTTCAGAGGTGTGTCTCATGCAGCAGTGGCAGGGGGCACCCAGCCTAAACTGCCACATCCCACCCCTTATTTCATACCCATAATTCCTGCACCCAAAACATATCATCAGATCAGAGACAGTTCTTAGATGACATGTCTGGCAAAGTCCAGGTCCTCATCTGGGCGTCCTTCCGAAAGGTCTGTCCCTCGGGCTCAGGTCACAGTTCATTCCAGCTGTTCTCCCTCATCCTGTGGAACCTCCCAGCGATGCAGAGTTCATTCCTCTGCACGGTGAACTCTTCATGGGTCCGATGGATATCCTGGCCACCTGGAAGCAACCTCACAACTTCTCAATCAAACATCAATCTCCATCCACTCAAGCGGCATGTCTCCACCCCTTGGGGCAATCGAGTCAGAACAATCAGGCTCCTCGACTCGACTCCTTCCACCCCTTGCAGGCAACAGCACGCTGAGATTTTTCCAAAGCTGCACGGACCTTTCCTAAGCCCAGTGCTGACCGCTTCCAGCCGCGGCCCGAGGCTAATACGGATGCACACCGCGCACAGGCACACCGCTCCCCCTGAGCGTACGCATGCCGAGGCATGGAGGCATCCGGCTACACAGCCCTCCCCCGGAGAGGGAGTGGCTGCACTGCAACCCGCCGAGAAGAGAGGCGGAGCCAGGTGCTAGGCGCCATTTTCGGAAGCGCGTCCGAGAATCAGGGGAGAGATAACAGTGAGAGCCGCCGTCACCTCTGCAGCCGCGGTACAGATCCAAACCGCCGCCACCCCTCGGGCCACAAGAGCGGCTTTTCCAGTCAAAGCTATACTCACTCCCTGGGCCCTCGGAAGCAGCCTTTGAACTGGAGCCACCGCTCGCCTTCTTGATTACGGGAGCCACTGCTCACCTCCCGCTGCGGCTAGCCCCCACCGCCACGGGACAAGCCGACCCTGGTCTGCTTCCGACTGTCCCTCCCCCTTACTCGGCTCCGTGCCGCTCTGCTCGCTGCTGGCGCCGCGGGGAACAGAAAAGAAAGAGACAGGCACCGCATTCTTAAGCTTTCCTCCCGACGCAAATGGCTACAAAATCACCGCTGCCGCTTGGAAGGGCAGACAGGATTCTACGCCACCGCTATGCACCAGGGCGTCCCCTCGGAACCCATAAAACGCCCACACGATCGCGCCAGCACAAAGCCTTGAGCCCAGCCACCAAAACCAACAACGCCCAGATACCATTTTAACTTTTCCACCCCTGCACTTCTCCAAACCAATTTGCAGAGTTCTGCAGGAACCATCCTCTGCTACCAAAAATCTGTGCTGGTTTGAGGCCAGCCAGAACATCTCTTGCCCCGAAAGGGACAAAAGAATGACACACACAAACAGATTGGAGAGTGATGGAAAGTTTAAATGGAAAAGTAATTGGTGAAGCTACAGAAAACTACAAACTACAAAGCATAGTGGAAAAGAAACATCCTAAAGCATACAGAACCCCTCACAGAATTCCCAAAAGCTTCCCAATCCTCCCTTCCTCCCACCTGAGGGTCTACCCAATCCCTCAGGGCTCTTCCTTCCCCCCCCTCCTCACACTGCTAGGCAAGTCTCAGGCTGGCCAGGTCTGAGACTGCCCCCCCCCCTCCATTCTCCTCCTGGCATTAGGCCTAGTCAGGCCTAAGAGGCCTGAGATACCCCCCTGGCATTACCCGATAAGAGAGGACATCTCCCATGGGAGCAGAGAGGGAAGAAAGAGGAAGAGAATGACTCTGCAGATGGCTTTATAGGGCGCAGGATTTATGGGTAGAAATACGCCGTTTCCTGTGTCCAACCCTATTGGGCGGGCACCCAGGACTTCAGAGGTGTGTCTCATGCAGCAGTGGCAGGGGGCACCCAGCCTAAACTGCCACACTGCTTATAGAATAATTCATCAACCTCTTCATCCTGGTTGGGTGGTCTATAACAGACTCCAACCAGGATGTCAACCTTGTTGGCCTTCCCTCTAATTCTCACCCACAGGCACTCAACCTGATTGCCCTTAACCTGTAGTTCAATGGTGTCTAGAGCCTCCCTAATGTACAGGGCCACCCCTCCACCCTTTCTCCCTCACCTGTCTCTCCTGAAGAGCCTATAGTCATCAATTACTGCACTCCAGTCACGTGAGTCATACCACCATGTTTCTGGGATAGCAACTATATTGTAATTTTTCTGCTATACCAAGGGTTCCAGCTCCTCTTGTTTGTTACCCAAAATGCGTGCATTATTGTACATGCACTTCAGTTGGGTCGCTGGTCTCACCCCTGACTCCCACTTACCACTCTCAGACTCCTGTCTGGAGAGACTGGTTTCATCCCCTTCCCCCCTTCAAATCTAGTTTAAAGCCCTGTCAATGAGCCCTGCCAACTCCCTTCCTAAAACCCTTTTCCCCTTGTGGGATAGGCTATTCTTATGTTCTAGGATCTTTCTCCCCTTTTGTGAAGCTGCAGCAACAGGCAGTAGCAGGCAGGCAGGAGTTAATGGAAAAACTGCTTTGAACCACATCAAACTCCAGGACAGAGCTGGTGATGAGCCAGTGGGGCAACGGCCACTAGCCCCTGTGCCATCAGCGGGGGTGACCCCAGCACTGGCGAGCCCTGCTCAAGCAGCGGCTGCTGTGCTGGTAGCAGCTTCAACCCTGTCTGTGCCAGTAAAGGCGGCGGCACCGGCAGGTTTGCCCGTAGCCCCTGTGCAAGCGGCGGCAGCAGTGCCAGTGGTGGCAGACCCCGCACCAGCCCCTGTAATGGCGGCAGCGACGGCTGCACAGGCGGCAGCCATTACTGAGGCTAAGAAGGCAGAGAGACTTCTGCCCACTGCGGCTAGAGTGGAAATGAGTCCAGCAGAGGCATCAAGGTCCCAAAGAGTGCCCGATGACGCTGTTTCTGTACAAGCCCCTTCTGCTTCTGCTGGTCCCGCTGTGAATTTCCAACCAGCACCAGTAAAAATAGTTGCTAAGCTGAACAAGAAGCCTGAGAACAAGGATCCTTCTGGTCAAGATCCTAACCCATCTCCAGATGAAAAGAAAAGGGATCCTTCTGATGAGGAAGAGAAAGTCTGTCTTAAAGATCTAGATAGATTAGCGAAGCCACCAATGGATGATGGAGATGCAAGACAGGGTATGAGTCCTAGTAGATCAGGAATGAAGGGAGGTCCTCCTGAACATGAGAGGATCATATACAAGATTTTAAGAGGGAGTCCTAGGGGGCCTCAGGATGATGAAGAGGATGATGATGACACACAGTCAGCTAATGCACCCAGACAGGAAAGTAGGCATGTAAGAAAAGATTATATTAGAGGAGACACTGAGGCAATAATGAGCTGGTTGGGAAGATGCTATAACACAGGAGCTCCTGATTTAATGGTAGGTAAAAAGTCAGCCGCTCAGCTGGGAACTCTTGCGAAAGATAGCAGAATTGACAATCATTTAAGCAGTTGCCTTGGTAGTTTCTCTGTGGGCACGCCTTCTATTGGCTGTGCTGATGAGATATCCATCCAGGGATGAACTCCCATGGAACCCTCAGAACTGGGATACGATAGATGAGGGAATCAGGCATTTGAGAGAGTTTGCTGTGAGAGAAATAATTTATAGAAATCATCATACACTGAATCCTGATGAAGATCCTGTGGGACCAGGTCTTGCGAAGAAGCTCATTAGACTTGCTCCTCCTATACATGCTACCATTCAGGCAAGTAGAATTGTGGCAAGAAATTCTGGCGGAGTGCCTCCTACTGTTGGCCATTTCACTGACCAAATGAGGCAATTGGAGGATAGTTTCACACGTGTTTCTTTGGTCTCAGCCATTGAAACTCTGACTGGAAAGATTGAAAATTGCATGAAAGAGCTGAAGGAGGAATTTAAAACCTCCATATCCAAATTGGCAAAGGGGAATGATTGGACTGGAAAAGGGGAAACATTACTCCCATTTTCCAAAAGGGTAAGAAGGAAGAACCAGGGAACTACAGGCCAGTCAGTCTCACCTCTGTGCCTGGTAAGATCATGGAGCAGATACTCCTGGAGGTACTACTGAGACAGAAGAACAGTGAAGAGGTGATTTGGTACAGTCAGCATGGCTTCACCAAGGGCAAATCATGCCCGACAAACCTGGTGGCCTTCTATGACAAGGTCACAACATTAATAGATGAGGGGAGAGCAACTGATGTCATTTACCTGGACCTGAGCAAAGCCTTTGACACTGTCCCGCACCACATCCTGGTCTCCAAACCGGTGAAACGTGGGTTTGATGGGTGGACTACGAGATGGATAAAGAACTGGCTTGATGGCCGCACCCAAAGAGTGGCTGTCAATGGGTCCATGTCCCAGTGGAGGCCAGTGACAATTGGAGTCCCTCAGGGATCAGTCCTGGGACCAGTCTTGTTCAATATCTTTGTCGGTGACATGGACAGTGGCATTGAGTGCACCCTCAGCAAGTTTGCTGATGACACCAAGCTGTGTGGTGCAGCAGATACGCTGGAGGGAAGGGATGCCATCCAGAGGGACCTTGACAGGCTGGAGAGGTGGGCACAAGCCAACCTCATGAGGTTCAACAAGACCAAGTGCAGGGTCCTGCATCTGGGTCGAGGCAATCCCAAGCACAAATACAGGCTGGGCAGTGACTGGCTAGAAAGCAGCCCTGAGGAGAGGGACTTGGGGGTGCTGGTGGACAAGAAGCTCAACATGAGCTGTCAATGTGCACTTGCAGCCCAGAAAGCCAACCAGATCCTGGGCTGCATCTGAAGAAGTGTGGCCAGGAGGTCAAGGGAGGTGATTCTCCCCCTCTACTCAGCTCTGGTGAGACCCCACCTGGAGTACTGTGTCCAGTTCTGGTGCCCCTATTACAAGAGGGATATGGACATGCTGGAACGTGTCCAGAGAAGGGCCACGAGGATGATCAGAGAGCTGGAGCACCTCTCCTATGAGGACAGACTGAAAGAGTTGGGGCTGTTCAGTCTGGAGAAGAGAAGGCTCCGAGGTGACCTTATTGTGGCCTTCCAGAATCTGAAGGGGGCCTACAAGAAAGCTCGGGAGGGACTTTTTAGGATATCAGGTAGTGACAGGACTAGGGGGAATGGAATAAAGCTGGAAGTGGGGAGACTTAGACTGGAAGTGAGGAAGAAGTTCTTCACCATGAGAGTGGTGAGACCCCAGAATGGGTTGTCCAGGGAGGTGGTTGAGGCCCCACCCCTGGAGGTGTTTAAGGCCAGGCTGGATGAGGCTCTGGCCTGCCTGATCTAGTGTGAGGTATCCCTGCCCATGGCAGGGGGGTTGGAACTAGATGATCTTTATGGTCCCTTCCAACCCTGACTGATTCTATGATTTTATTCTATGATCTCAATTCTTCCTCTTCCAAATGGAGACAAGTTTCAGCAGTCAGAAAGAGACGTCCTCCTAGGAGGCCATTTCAAAAATGCCAAACCAAAATAGAAAACAGCAGCAATCACGTGGGAGTATTTATACAACTCTGCGTGATCAGTTTGGTGAAAACATGAATAGGTGGGATGGTCAACCAACTTCTGCTCTTTTCAGGAGATTATGGGAGCTGCAAAGTGGCAGAGCCTGAGCTATCAAAACCAGAAGAGTGGCTGTTACTTCCTCAGTTTCCCAGAACAACTCTAATTGCTCCAACAGTGATTCTAAATCTAACACTAGGCAGTCAACTGTACATGTGGATGTAATCCCCACAATTAGGAGTGCCCTGCCTCCCGCAAGGAGGAGGAAAGGGATAATGGAGATAACAGAATCTATTGGGATGTGTACATCCAGTGGCCTGACACTTCAAAATTTCAGAAGTGCAGGGCCTCGGTTGACACAGAAGCTCAGTGCGCCATAATGCCATCAAATTATCAAGGGTCAGAGTCTATAACTATTCTGGGAATCACTGGTGGATCTCATGAGTTGACTAAGTTGCAGGTTGACATAAGTTTAACTGGAAAACAGTGGAAGAAACACACTATTGTAACAGGACCAGATATACCTTATATTTTGGGAACTGACTTCCTGAGATAAGGGTTACAAATGGGCTTTTGGAATAGCAACTGTAGGAATTGATGGAGGAAAATTGGGGTTGTCTATTAGACCTGAAGTTTCAGATGAATAAGTAGTTGTGGGACAACGTGAGATAGAGGATGTGAAGCTGCCAGTTTGTGGTCATTAGCAAAACTCATTCACCTTTCAACAGTCTGATTTGGCCGGTGCAAAGGGCAAATGGAGAATGGCATCTGACAGTTTACTTCCGTGCCCTGAACTAAGTGACTCCACCCATGAGTGCGGCTGTACTGGACATGTTGGGACTCCAGTATGAGCTGGAATCCAAAGAGGCCAAATGGTATGCTACCATAGACATTGCTAATGCTTTCTTCTCTATTCCCATAGCAGAGGAATGCAGGCCTCAGTTTGCCTTTATCTAGATTGGCATCAAGTACACCTTTAATCGTTTGCCCCAGGGCTGCAAACACAGTTGGCAGTTTTGAATTGGATGTCCAAAGACAAAGGTTCTTCACCACATCATGCAACAGATGCCACATGGTCTAAGTGGATGACTCTGATAACACAGAGAGCTCGAATGGGAAATATTGAAAGACCCAGTCTGGTGGAAGTGATCACAAATTGGTCAGAAGGCACTGACTGCACAAAACCTCCAGAGGAGAGAGTAACTTGTGCTGAGGAAGCTCCTCCTTACAGTGATCTGTCTGATGATAAAAAGAAATATGCTTTGTTCACAGACGGTTCCTGTCATCTTGTTGGAAACAAGCAGAGATAGAATTCTGCAGTGTGGAGTCCAACATGCAGAGTTGCAGAGGCAAAAGATGGAGGAGGTGAATCCAGCCAATTTGCAGAGGTAAAAGCTGTCCAGCTAGCTCTCGACGTAGCTGAATGTGAGTGCTGGCCAATGCTTTATCTCTACACTGATTCATGGATGGTAGCCAACGCTTTGTAGGGGTTGGCTAAAGGACTGGAAAAAGAATGGATGACAAAGGAAAGGAAAGTCTATTTGGGCTGCTGATCTGTGGCAGGACATTGCTGCTCGCATTGAGCAAATTCACGAACCCTGAGAACCCTGAGTCACCTTCGAGTCCCTGTTCTTTTCTTTGTCTCATCTGTAAAGAGACAAACTCTTTTCTTATTTCCTGTTTTTTGAACTTTTGAATCATCTACATCTGAGGTAGCCAGAATAGACTATGAACTTTATTTACTCGTTATTGTATGTATTGTTTTAGATTAGGTGGATAGTAGTAGCAGCCAATGGAATTTTTTAGATTGTGGTAGTTTTAGGCTGTGCCTTGAAAATTTTTCACAGATCTTGAACAGAAAGTTCTGTTGCATTGTGGGAAAGCACCAAAGGTGTGGAGTCCCACCTGGAAGGTTGCAGAAGCTGGTGAGGGAGAATGTGAATTGAGTCAATTTGCAGAGGTGAAAGCCATCCAACTGGTTTTCGATCTTGCCATTCGGGCAGAGAACTTGGTGGTCAAAGTACGTCATGTAGATGCCCATGTACCCAAGAGCTGAGCCAACAAACAGCAGGTGGATCAAGCTGCTAAGATTAAAGTGGCTCAGGTAGATCTGGACTAGCAACAATGGGCCCATTATACCTCAGGCCATCAAGAAAGAGATGCAACATACAGATGGGCTTGGGACTGAGGGGTGGACTTAACCATGGATACTATTGCACAGGTTATCCACAAATGTGAGACGTGTGCTGCAATCAAACAGGCTAAGTGGGTAAAGCTTCTGTGGTATGGGGGGCGATGGCTGAAATATAAATAGGGGGAAGCCTGGCAAACTGACTACATCACTGTCATGGTAGGGCCATGACATGGCCCAGTACAAACCCAGACAGGCCTTAAGATGTCTAGACAAGGTCCCTTTCTCTCCCCTCCTTCCTGCAGAAAAACAGGGCAACGTGGGAAAAAGAACAAAGGGGACAGGACTCTTGCCTGTCTGGCAAACAAGATGGTTATCTGGGGTGAGAGCATGTAAGCCGACCACTGTTCCCCCAGAAACAAGGTCTTTGCTTTTGCCTTTTATGGTTATAGCCTGGCAGAACGCCTTTCCATTGGGCAGCTACAGGTTAGCTTCAGTGCCCCATTGGACCAATCGATCTCTGGCAATTTGTATATATACAAGTGACTTGGTAGTCACCCTTGCCTTGCTTCAAACCTTGCTTCAAGCCTATTTGACCTGTCTCATATAAGCTGCCTCGAGTTGCCTTGCCCTGCCTCGAGTGCCTGGTCCAGAGCCTGGGATAAAGCCACAAGCCATACACATGCAAGCCGGAGAAGCCACGAGCCTAGAAGCTGGATCTGCCTAGCCTGCTTCCCCTTGCCACTAGAACCGTGCTGTGCTTCAGTTTACCCAGAAACCAAGCAAGCGCCCGTCGTGAAGAGCATCATTAACTGCCCGCCATCCGCTGAAGCCAGACCAACCTTGGACCACGTGGTAGACTCTTCTGCCGGCAATCTGCCGTGCTAGCTCTGTACGAGAGCGCTCCAAAGCTAACACAGCAGCATCAGCATCCCCCATGTGGGTAGAACTGGCTGTGAGTAATTAATTCATTGCCCTTTGGGTTTAAAGGTTCTTACTGAGCCTCCCCCTGCTGTAATTGAGCTCTATCTGCTCTCAGGGACCTTCTCTTTCCAAGTTATTGCCTCCTGGTTTCCGTAAAATTGTTGTATTTTGCCCTAAGACTGCATGTTCCCATTGTAAATATATATTCCAACCATACAACGATTCTATTTAACGAGTTTTGGCAATTTTCATTAATAAAGGGTTGCTAACATTTTTATTAATACCTGTTTGCCATATCGCTTATTATTGTTGTGAGGGTAATTAATAATTCCCCCTCGACCACAACAATCACACTGCCACAAACCCGCCAAAGCAAATGCTATATGCTTACAATGGTAGAAACCACCACCGGATGGCTGGAAACATATTCAGTGCCCCATGCCACCAGTAGGAACACTATCCTAGGCCTTGAAAAGTCCTGTGGCAACACAGCACCGCAGTGTGGCAGTTTAGGCTGGGTGTCTCCTGTTACTGCCACATAAGTTACACCTCCAGTATCCTGAGTGTCCAACCCAATAAGGTGGACGCAGGAAATGGCATATTTCTACCCATAAATCCTGCTCCCTATAAATCCATCTACAAAGTCATTCTCTTTCTTCCTTCTCTGCTCCTGTGGGAGATGCTTCTCTATTGGGTAACAGTGGGGGAGTATCTCAAGGCCTCTTAGGCCTGTCTAGGCCTAATGCCAGGAGGAGAAAGGGGGGGGCAGTCTCAGACCTGGCCAGCCTGAAACTAGCCTATCAGTGGGGAGGGGGAAGAGCGAGCCCTGGGGGTTTGGGTATACCCTCAGATGGGGAGAAGGGAAGAGTTGGAAGGCCTTTGGGTGTTGTGTAAGGGACTCTGTACGCTTTGGGATATCTTTGCCACTATGCTTGTAGTTTTTTGTAGTTTCACCAATTGCTTTTCCATTTAGACTTTCCATCACTCTTCAATCCGTTTGTGTGAATGTCATTCTTTTGTCCCTCTCGGGGCAAGAGAGGATCTGTCTGGCCTCAAACCAGCACACACAGAAAGAATGGAGTCAGATAACAGGACTCATTTCCAAAATAGCCTCATAGACACTTGGGCCAAGGAACATGACATCAAGTGGGTGTATCATATCCCTTATCATGCATCAGCTGGTGGGAAAGTTGAGAGTTACAATGGCCTATTAAAAAGCATTCTGAAAGCAATGGGAGGAGGGACCTTTATAAACTGGGAAGCACATTTATCACAAGCAATTTGGCTGGTTAATACCAGAGGATCTATTAATCAGGCTGGCCCTGCACAATCCAAGCTGCCACATGCCATAGAAGGTGATAAAGTTCCCATGGTACACATGAAGAATATCCTAGGGAAGAAGGTCTGGGTTAGCTCTGCTCCAGGTAAAGGCAAACCCACCTGTGGGATTGCTTTTGGCCAAGGACCAGGATGCACCTGGTGGGTAATGCAGGAAGATGAAGAAGTTTATATATATATTATATGATGTTAATTGCTGTTGAGCATGGCACAGAATAGTGTAGGATAAAGGGTGGAGAATAAGGGATTTGGAGGATAAGGGGGTTGTGCTACATCGTATATTCGACACTATTCTGAGCAATGCTGGCAACATGACAGAAAATGGGTGTTGCTGGAATAACACTTGTGAGATGTTTGTGTGGTGGGGGCCGGGCTCTCTCTCTTTCAGTTTCTTGGGGTTTTTTTGTGTGATTATTTCCTGTACAAATTTTGATCAGGAATTTTTTTTTTCCTTTTATTTCCTTTCTCCTGTCTCTTTTGGTGTAATCTGATCTCTCTGCAGTAGCATAGTAAACCATTTTGTGTCACTCAGCTAAAGCTCTCCACTTGCCTTTCCCTCTCCACCAGTGGGGGAGAGTGGGAAGGGGAGGGGGAGAAAAGGGGTAGTGATAGAGAAAAAAGCAGTTGGGTTAACCCCTTACACCCAGTCAGTAAACCTAAATGCCTCTATACAAACACACAGAGTATGGGGAAGAAACGAGAAGAGCTACGGACATGCATGTGCCTGCAAGGCTATGATGTCACTGGCATCACTGAAACATGGTGGGATGGCTCCCATGACTAGAGTGTGGGATTAGATAGATACAAGCTCTTTATGAAAGACAGGTGGGGGAGAAAGTAAGGGAATGTGGCCCTCTACATCAAGGACCAACTGGAGTCCATGGAACTCCACCTGAAGATAGATGAAGAGGTGATAGAGAGCTTATGGGTGAGGATTAGAGGGGAAGCAAGGGAAAGTGATAACATAGTGGGGGTCTGCTACAGGCCACCTGACCAAGAAGACTGAGTGAATGAGGCCCTCTATAAATAGGAGCAGCTTCACATTCACAAGCCCTGTTCCTCATGTGAGATTTCAACCACCCAGATATCTGTTGGGAGGACAACACAGCAGGGCAGAGGTTCCTTGAATACACAGACAACAATTTCCTGCTCCAAGAGGTGAAGGAACCCACAAGAAAAGGTGCTATGATGGACCTTGTCCTCACCAATAAGGAGGGGCTGGGGATCAATGTGAAACTTAAGGGCAGCCTTGGCTGTAGCGATCATGAAATGATACAGTTTAAGATCCTCAAGGCGTCAAAGAGGTTGTGAAGCAAGCTCGCTACTTTGAACTTCAAGAGAGCAGACTTCATCCTCTTCAGGGATCTGCTTGGCAGACTGTCATGGGATAAAGCCCTGAAGGGAAAAGGGGCCCAAGAAAGCTGGTCAGCATTCAAGGACCATCTCCTCCAAGACCAGGAGCAGTGAATCCCAAGAAAGAAGGCAGCAGGCAAGAGTGCCAGGAGGCTGGAATAGATGAACAAGGTGCTCCCAGACATACTTGGGCACAAAAGGAGGGTCTATAAGCAATGGAAGTGAGAATGGGTGACAATGGCGGGCTATAAAGAAGTTGTCCAAGCAGCCAGGGATCAGTTTAGGAAAGTGTTATGGATTGAGTTGAACCTGCTGCTGTTATTCATACCATGCTGCAGTCACGCCAGCTTCAAAAAATGGAAGTGCTAACTGAAGCAAAGTATTATGGGGCTTGAAATTCAGATTGTAAAATGGGAGGCTTCCCGTTCCTGTTGCTGGTTTCCGGTTCTTGGGTGTTGGCTCTTTTCTGCAGGCATGGTGGTGGAACAGGTGGGAGTTGGGTAGATGCTGGTGTTGGTTTTCTGTTTTATGCTAGCTTTTTTCTGTTTTTCACTGTGCTGCTTCTGCAAATAAGCTAATCTAAGGTAATCATGCATTGTATTATTAGATTAATTAGATTATTAGCTAAGGTGGTTATGCATTGTGATTATGATATCTCATGTTATATTAAACTCTTATCTCTTTATCTCAACCCTGAGTTTTGTGTGTCACTTTTCCTCTCACTTTTGTGTTGGGGGAGCAGGGAGTCTAGCTCTTGCACTAAACCATTACAGAAAGCAAAAGTGCAGATAGAATTAAACTTGGCCAGGGACATAAAGGGGAATAAGAAAAATTTATTCAGGTACATCAGCAACAAAAAGGCAACTAGGGAAGATGTGTGGCCTCTCCAAAAGAATGGAGATCTAGTCATGACAGATACAGAGAAGGTTCAATGTCTACTTTGTCTCAGTGCTCACTGGCAAGGGCTCTGGCTTCACCACCCAAGCTCCAGAAAACACAGATGGGGAGTGGGAAAAGGAAGATCTACCCACTGTAAGCACAGATCAGGTTTGAGACCATCTAAAGAACCTGAAGGTGCACAAGTCCATGGGGCCTGATGAGATCCACCCATGAGTCCTGAGGGAACTGGCAGATGAAATTGCCAAATCACTTTCCATCATATTTGAAAAGTCCTGGCAGTGTGGTGAAATCTCTGCTGACTGGAAAAGTGGAAACATCACCCCCATCTTCAACAAGGAAAAAAATGGAAGACCCCAGAAAGTATAGGCCACTCAGTCTGACCTCTGTGCCTGGCAAGGGCATGGAGCAGATCCTTCTGAAGGCCTTGCACATGGAAAATGAAGAAGAGGTGATTGGTAGTAACCAACATGACTTCACCAAAGGCAAATCCTGCCTGACAAACTTGGTGGCTTTCTATGATGGAGTTACAGCATCAGTGGATAAGGGAAGAGCAACTGATGGCATCTACCTGAACTTGTGTAAAGTGTTTGACACTGTCTTGCATGACATCCTGGTCACCAAATTGGAAAAGTATGGACTTGAGGGATGGACCACTTGCTGGATAAGGAATCGGCTGGATGGCTGGTCTCAGAGAGTTGTGATCAAAGACTCAGTGTCCAAATGGAGACCAGTGACAAGTGATGGTTTGGCCCTGGTCTAGAGGCCAGATGCCCATCAAAGCCACTCTATCACTCCCCCTCTTAAAAGGACAGGGGAGAGGGGAAAAATAGAACAAAAGCCAGTAATAAGATAGAAGCAATTTAATAACAGTACTAAGCAAAAGCAATAGACCGTGCAGAAGCGAAAGCAGAGAGAGAGATATTAGTCTCTACTTCCCATCAGCAGGACGATGGTCGGTCTCAGGAAGTAGGGCTCTCTAAGCTTGGTGGTTACTTAGGAGGATAGACGCCATGGACGAATCCCCCACTTCCTTCTTTCACTTCATTCTTATATCTGAGCTGACGTCATATGGCATGGAACACCCCTTTGGCCAGTCTGGGTCAGCTGGCTCAGCCGTGTCCCCTCCCAAGATCTGGCCCACCCCTTAGCGTACTCTTGGGTCAGGGAAATGTTGAAAAGACATAGCCTGGATACTTATTCAACAGTAGCAAAAACACTGCTGTGTTATCAACTACTGTTGCAAAACAGCACTGGAATGATGCTGTGAGGAGAATTAACTCCAGCTCAGCCAATCCCAATACAGCATCCCTCAGGGGTTGGTGCTGGGGCAAGTGCTGTTTAACATCTTTATCAGCGACATGGACACTGGGATTGAGGTACCCTCAGCAAGTTTATGGATGACACCAAGCTGTGGGGTCTTGTTGACACACTAGAGGGAAGGGATCCTTCTGGAGGGACTTGGACAGGCTTGAGATGTGGGCCCAAGCCAACTTCATGCAGTTGAACAAGGCCAAATGCAAAAAGTCTTGCACTTGGGTTGGGGAAATCTCTAGCACAAATCCAGGCTCAAGAGCAGTCTCAAAGACAAGGACTTGGGGGTGTCGGTTGATGAAAAACTCAACATGAGCCAGCAATGTGCGCTTGCAGCCCAGAAGGCAGCCATGTGCTGGGCTGGACCAAAAGAAGTGTGACCAGCAGGACGACAGAGGTGATTCTACCCGTCTACTCTGCAATCGTGAGACCCCATATGGAGAACTGTGTCCAATTCTGGTGCCCCCAGTATAAGAGGGATATACAGCTGCTGGAACAGGTCCAGAGGAGGGCCACGAAGATGATCAGAGGGCTGTCCCTATGGGGACAGGCTGAGGGAGTTGGGGCTCTTCAGCCTGAAGAAGAGAAGACTCTGGCGAGACTTTAGAGCAGCTTTCTAGTACCTGAAGGGGGACTACAAGAAAGCCAGGAACGGACTTTTCTTTTTTCTCCAGTTTCCGTCCCCACCTTCCTCTGTATTGTTAATCTCTTATTCTGGTGCAGATACCAGGGTTATTCTCTGCTGGTGCCCCAAGTATCAGACTTTTCTTCTTCGGCTTCCTGATTTGATGTCACCTCTGTGCTTATTTCTGCATTGTCCCCTTCCAGGTCTCCTCAGTCCAGCAGCGCACTTCCCATATTCTTCTTTCATTACCAGGACTACAGCTTCCATTGTTGTGCTCCAAACAATTACGACAGAATTTGTCCTAAGCTAAAACTACACTCAGACACCATTTTTTTCATTTGTGCGTGGTTTATTGCCCTGCCAGTTTAAAGACACTGTTATTTCCTTTACTGAGATATTCTGCTTTCATATTTTATTGGCCTTTCCTAGCTGTAATTTATAGAGTTTCTTCCTGTGATGCATATTTTTATTCTGAAACTACAAATGAGCTATTTGTCACAAAGAGTTTCTCATAGCAGGCAAGATGTCCAACTGCTATATCTAATCATGTTTGCATACTAGAGAGATGTAGAGATACACCTGGCAGCATGCATTCAAAATTGAATGTCTTCTTGTCTGGCAAATGAACAGACTGATGTACTAATGCTGCAGAGGAAATATTAATTGCAATTCTGTAGTTCAGTGTAACCAAGATGATTTTTTTCTAACTTTTGTATTATTTATGGGAACTTGTGATGGTTTGAAACTCTCTTTAATTTTTCCTTGCAAAGTTCAAGCAGAGAAAGTGAAAGAGTGTAAATAAGTCACTATTGGGTGTCAGAAAGCAAAATAATGATTGTTCTAAACACTTCCATTGGATAGATAGAGATGTTTAAGAACTATTACTCAAAACAAAGTGGGCACTCTGCATTCTGCAGAGGGGGCAGCTTGCTGGGCTGTTTGGCTGCTGTTTTCTTCTTCTCTTCTGGCTGAAGATAACATACTGACCTTGGCGAGCTAAGTTAACAAATTTCTGCTTTAGCTAACTCTGCTTTCTGCCAGGGGGGTCTGGGGGGGAAGCCCCTGGGAGAGAGAGGCCCCTTGGGAAAGGTCCCCTTTGGGGGGAAGCAAAGGGATCTTGGTCGTGTTTTTCTGTTGATTGTATATATTTGTAAACGTTGTGAATTTTGTATATTTGTACATATTCATTGCATTTCATCATAGATTGTAGATTCTGCTTGTAAATAGAGCTTTCATTTGCTTCCAGACTGAGCTAGCCTGGTTATTGTCAGTGGGGGGGGGGGGGAATTTCAGCTCACACTGACACATTGCTTGTATGATTTATTTCTGCTCAGATTTGGAAGCAAAATGAAGCTGTTTTGGATTCTGAGTAATTTTATTTCAACTGTTATTGGTGCGATTGTCTACAGATGGGCCATTTCCTCCATGATAGACAAGATTGTGAGATATGTGGCATATAAGTCGTTTCTTTGGGTTAAGAACAAATTACTAAATGTTGTTGATTCCTGTTATGGTCTTATTGGGCTAGGGAGATATGATAACTCAACTATAAATCTGCCAGCAGAAGCATTTGAGTTTGCTATTCCTCTTGCAGAAGATTATGTGAACCAGTGGAATCCCAAAGTGATTTTTATGCTAATCTTGATTCTAGTTCTTGTTGTAATAATCATTTCGCTGTTGGCAGCACTGTATCAAGAAAGACATAAGGCTACTTGCTCTTGCAACCTGCGTAGATGTAAGAGGAAACAGAAAAGCTCAGAGAGATTCGGAATTAGGTTCTGATTATGAGTACAGTGTCCAGGAAATCACAGTTAAGGTTTGTGAGAAAGCTGCCGATAGCCTTGACTCAGAGCCAGCAGCAGTAGCTGCGGGACCTTTGCCGGGAAGTGTGCCAGAATCTGAGATAACAGCCGAGACTACCCTGGCAGATGCCATTAACGAGGCACAGGCAGACTCGGCACAGGCAGACACAGCTGCGCAGGCAGGTGCAATTACGGAGGCACAGTCTCCTCCTCCGTCTGCTGTGGAGACGGACGCAGCAGCAGCTGCAGGGTCTCAAAGCATACCTACTGACTCTGCACAGGATCCTTCTGTTCCTGCTGATTCTGTACAGAATCCCTCTGCACCTACCGACCCTGCACAGAATCCCTCTCCTCCTGCTAACCCTGCACAGATTTCCTCTGCTCCTCCTAACTCTACTGCGAATGTGAAAGCTAACCCAGAAAATTTGGTTGCCACTATCACCAGAAAGCGTAAAGGAGTTGCAGAAGGAGATGCAGATGGTGCAGATGGTGCAGATGGAGGTGAGGGTCCTTCTACTCAGGGTCCCTCTGTTAAGAAAGATCCTTCTGGTGAGGAAGAGAAGGTTAGCCTTAAAACTCTGGCAGACCTCTTGAGACCACACATGGATGATGGAGATGTAGGTCAGGATGTAGACCCTGGTAAATTAGAAGCTGCTGGAAGTGCCTCTGAACTCCAGGAAATTGCACAGAGGATTACAGTAGGAGTATGGGGACAGTGACCTCAGGATGATGATGATGATGATGAGGATGACATACAGTCAGCTAATGCACCCAGACAGGAAATTAGACATGTGAGGAAGGATTACATCAGAGGAGACACTGAGCCAGTCCTGTCTTGGCTAGCCAGGTGTTTTGATATGGGAGCCCCAGCGTTGGTGGTAGGCGAAAAGTCAGCCTCCCAGTTGGGGATGCTATCATGGATACCGGGATAGACAGGCATCTAGGCAAGTGCATTGGTAAAGTTTCTCTGTGGGCACGCCTCCTACTGGCAGTCCTGCTGAGGTACCCCAGCAGAGATGATTTACCATGGAACCCTAAGCCTTGGACCACAATAGCTGAGGGAATCAAGCGTCTGAGAGAATTTGCTGTGAGAGAATAATGTATGGAGATCATAAGACTCTGAATCCTAATGAAATTCCTGTTGGAACAGGCCTTGCCAAAAAGCTCATTAAGCTTGCTCCTCCTAATTATGCTACTATTCTGGAAAGCAGAATTGTGGCAAGAAATTATGGTGGAGTGCCTCCTACTGTTGGCCATTTCACTGACCAAATGAGGCAATTGGAGGATAGTCTTGTACGTACTTCTTTAGTTTCAGCCACTGAAGCTCTGTCTGGAAAGATGGAGAATTGCATGAAAGAGCTGAAGGAGGAACTTAAAACCTCCATATCCAACTTGATGAAGGGGGATGATTCTGATTCCTCTTCCTCCAGATGGATACAAGTTTCAGCTGTCAGAAACAGATGTTCTCCAAGAAGGCCATTCCAGAACAGGTCAAACCAAAACAGACAGCAGAGGCAATCACGTGGCAGTATCTGGATAACTGTGTGATCAGTTTGGAGAGAACATGAACAGATGGGATGGTCAACCAACTTCTGATCTTTTCAGGAGGTTACGGGAGCTGCAGAGTGGCAGATCCCGAGGTAACAATACCAGAAGGGTAGCTGTCACTTCCTCAGTTTCCCAGAACAACTCTGATAGCTCCAACAGTGATTCTAATGCTGGTGCTGGACATTGTGCCAGCTGTACATGTGGAGGTAATCCCCACCATTAGGGGTGCCCTGCCTTCCGCCAGGGGGAGGTAAGGGATAATGGAGATAACAGAATCTATTGGGATGTGTACATCCAGTGGCCTGGCACTTCAAAATTTCAGAAGTACAGGGCCTTGGTTGACACAGGAGCTCAGTGCACCATAATACCATCAAATTATCAAGGGGGAGAATCTATAACTATTCAGGGAGTCACTGGTGGATCTCAAGAGTTGTTTAAGATAGAGGTTGACATAAGTTTAACTGGGAAGCAGAGAAAGAAACATACTGTTGTAGGAGGTCCTAATGCACCTTGTATTTTGGGAACTGACTTTCTGAGAGAAGGGCGTTTTAAAGACCCTAAGGGTTAGAAATGGGCTTTTGGAATAGCAACTGTAGAAAGTGATGGAGGAAAATTGAAGTTGTCTATTAGACCTGAGCTTTCAGATGAATCTGCAGTTGTGGGACAACATGAGATAGAGGATGTAAAGCTGCCGGTTGCTTCTCAAACTGTGCATCACAGACAATACAGAACCAACCGTGACTCTTTGGTGCCCATTCAAAACTTGATTCGTCAGTTGGAGAGTCAGAAGGTCATCAGCAAAACTCATTCACCTTTCAACAGTCCAATCTGGCCTGTGAGAAAGCAGAATGGAGAGTGGCGTCTGACAGTTGATTTCCGTGCCTTGAATGAAGTAACTCCGCCCATGAGTGCAGCTGTACCAGACATGATGGAACTCCAATATGAGCTGGAATCCAAGCAGGCCAAATGGTATGCTACCATAGACATTGCTAATGCTTTCTTCTCTATTCCCATAGCAGAGGAATGCAGGCCTCAGTTTGCTTTCACCTGGAGAGGCATTCAGTACACATTCAATCGTTTGCCCCAGGGGTGGATTCACAGTTCAACCATCTGCCATGCAGTGATCCATGATGCTTTGGAGAAAGGTGGAGCTCCAGAACACATTCAGTTCATCGATGACATCATCGTCTGGGGTGAGACTGCTGAAGAAGTCTTCGAGAAAGGTAACAAAATCATTGACATTCTCTTGCAAGCCGGTTTCGCAATCAAGTGAGACAAGGTGAAAGGACCTGCCAGAGAAATCCAGTTTCTGGGAGTGCGGTGGCAAGATGGTCGCCATCACATTCCACTGGATGTGATAAACAGTCTCCACCATGGCAAATCCCATCAACAAGAAAAAAAATGTGCGTTTCCTAGGTAGAGTGGGATTTTCAAGACTGTACATTCCTGGATACAGTCAGATTGGGAAACCTCTATATGATGTGACTCGAAAGAGAAAGAGAAACAGTTTCCAGTGGGGTCCTGAGCAACAAGCAGCCTTTGACCAGATCAAGCAAGAAGTAGTCCAAGCGATGGGTCAGGGACCTGTCCGAACTGGTCCAGACATTAAGAACATTCTGTACACAGCCGCAAGTGACAATGGTCCAACCTGGTGCTTATGGCAAAGAGCTCCAGGGGAGACACGAAGACGTCCTCTTGGTTTCTGGGTTCGTGGCTACCGAGGCTCAGAAGCAAACTACACCGCAACAGAGAAAGAGATTTTAGCTGATTATGAAGCAGTGAAACTGGACAGAAGACGCAAGCAGTGCAAAACCTCCAGAGGACAGAGTAAATCGTGCTGAGGAAGCTCCTCCTTACAGTGATCTCTCTGATGATGAAAAGAGATATGCTCTGTTCACAGAGGGTTCCTGTGGTCTTGTTGGAAACAAGCGAAGGTGGAAGTCTGCAGTGTGGAGTCCAACACGTAGAGTTGCAGAAGCGAGAGATGGAGAAGGAGAATCCAGTCAGTTTTCAGAGATAAAAGCTGTCCAGCTAGCTCTTAATATAGCTGTGTCGGTGTGAGCTGAAATTCCCCCCCCACCGACAATAACCAGGCTAGCCCAGTCTGGAAGCAAATGAAAAGCTGTATTTACAAGCAGATGAAATGCAATGAATATGTACAAATATACAAAATTCACAACATTTACAAATATATACAATCAACAGAAAAGCACAACCGATCTCCCTTTGCTTCCCCCCAAGGGGACCCTCCCAAAGGGGCCTCCCTCTCCCAGGAGCTTCCCCCCCAGACCCCCCTGGACAGAGAAGCAGAGTTTAGTTAGAGCAGAAAGTTGTTAACTTAGCTGCCAAGGTCAGAGTGTTATCTTCAGCCAGAAGAGAAGAAGAAACAGCAACCAGACAGCCCAGCAACTGCCCCCACTGCCGAACGCAGAATGTGCCGAATGCCTACTTTGTTTTGGGTAATAGTTCTTAAACATTTCTATCTATCCAATTGAAGTGTTTAGAACAATCGTTATTTTGCTTTCTTACACCCAATAGTGACTTATTTACATTCTTTCACTTTCTCTGTTCTGAACTTTGCAAGGAAAAATTAAAAAGACAGTTTCAAACCACCACAGTCCACCCCTTCTAAACAATTCCATTGGCTGCTACTATCATTTATCTAACCTAAAATAATACCTACAAGAATAGGTGAATAAAGACCATAGTCCATTCCGGCTATTTCAGATGTAGATGATTCAAAAGGGTCAAATCACAGGAAAAACAGCAAAAAGCTTGTTTCCTCGCAGATGGAGCGAAGGAAGGAACAGGGACTCTCAGGTGACTCAGGGCTCTCGGTTCGTGCACCGTAGATCTCATGGACTCTCCTCTTGGGCGCGATGCTGTATCTGTGCAACACTCTGAATTTAACCTCTCTCAGCCAAAGTTAGATTTCTTTGTGGAATACACTGAATTTCACCGTTTTCTTGCATTACCCAATAGGTGTGACCAGGACCTTCAGCAGAAACCACCCCTCGGACAGGTTTGGCCTCTCCTGAAGGAGAAAATACCCAAAGAGTCTTGCCTAACAGATTCTTTTCTCTGATAACAGGAACTCTATCACCTTCTTCCTTTCGCAACAAATCTGATTGGGCAGGTCCAGCTCGATTCACTGAACCTCTACTATTCACCAACCAGGTTGCTTGTGCTAAACGTTTTTCCCAGTTTTTCAATGATCCACCCCCCATGGCTTTGAGAGTGGTTTTCAGCAAACCGTTGTAGCGTTCGATCTTCCCTGCAGCTGGTGCATAGTAGGGAATGTGGAATATCCACTCGATGCCGTGCTCTTTGGCCCAGTTTTTTACAAGATTGTTCTTGAAATGAGTTCCATTGTCTGACTCAATCCTCTCTGGAGTTCCGTGTCTCCACAGGATTTGTATTTCCAGACCAAGAATGGTGTTACGTGCAGTTGCATGAGGAACTGGATAAGTTTCCAGCCATCCAGTGCTCGCCTCTACCATAGTCAGCACATACTGCTTACCAGATCGAGAACGAGGTAGAGTGATGTAGTCAATCTGCCAGGCTTCACCATACTTGTACTTGGACCATCGGTCACCGTACCACAAGGGCTTGATCCGCTTTGCCTGCTTAATAGCAGCACAAATGTCACAGTCATGGATGACTTGTGCGATAGCATCCATGGAAATGTCAATGGATCTGTCACGAGCCCATCGGTAGGTTGCATCTCTGCCTTGATGTCCTGATGAGTCATGGGCCCACTGAGCTAAGAACAGCTCACCTCGGTGTTTCCAGTCAAGATCAGGATCAGGATCAGAGTTTGTGTCCACCTGGGAAACTCTTGCAGCTAGATCTGCCTGATGGTTGTGTTGTTGTTCTTCAGTAGCTTTGCTCTTAGGAATGTGAGCATCGATCTGTCTCACTTTCACTGGGATTCTCTCAATACGAGGAGCAATGTCTTGCCACAGATCTGCAGCCCAGATTGGCTTTCCTTTCCTCTGCCAGCCATTCTTCTTCCAGTCTTTCAGCCAACCCCACAAGGCATTGGCTACCATCCACGAGTCAGTGTAGAGATAAAGCTTTGGCCATCTCTCACGTTCAGCTACGTTAAGAGCTAGCTGGACAGCTTTTACATCTGCAAATTCACTGGATTCTCCTTCTCCATCTCTCGCTTCTGCAACTCTGCGCGTTGGACTCCACACTGCAGATTTCCATCTCCGCTTGTTCCCAACAAGACGACAGGAACCGTCTGTGAACAAAGCATATCTCTTTTCATCATCAGACAGATCACTGTAAGGAGGAGCTTCCTCAGCACGAGTTACTCTCTCCTCTGGAGGTTTTGCACAGCTTGTGCCTTCTGGCCAGCTTGTGATCACCTCCACCAAACCAGGCCTTTCGAGATTTCCCATTCGAGCTCTCTGTGTTATCAGAGCCATCCACTTAGACCAGGTAGCATCTGTTGCATGATGTGGTGAAGAACCTTTGCCTTTGAACATCCAATTCAGAACTGGCAATCTAGGAGCTAGAAGAAGTTGTGACTCAGTTCCGATCACTTCAGAAGCAGCTTTCACTCCTTCATAAGCAGCTAAAATCTCTTTCTCTGTTGGAGTGTAGTTTGCCTCTGAGCCTCTGTAGCCACGACCCCAGAAACCAAGAGGACGTCCTCGTGTCTCCCCTGGAGCTCTTTGCCATAAGCACCAGGTTGGACCATTGTCACTCGCGGCCGTGTACAGAATGTTCTTAATGTCTGGACCAGTTCGGACAGGTCCCAGACCCATCGCTTGGACTACCTCTCGCTTGATCTGGTCAAAGGCTGCTTGTTGCTCAGGACCCCATTGGAAACTGTTTCTCTTTCGAGTCACATCATATAGAGGTTTCACAATCTGACTGTATCCAGGAATGTGCAGTCTCCAAAATCCCACTATGCCTAAGAAACGCAGAGTTTCTTTCTTGTTGGTGGGATTTGCCATGGTGGAGACTCTGTTTATCACATCCATTGGGATGTGACGGCGACCATCTTGCCACCGCACTCCCAGAAACTGGATTTCTCTGGCAGGTCCTTTCACCTTGTCTCGCTTGATAGCGAAACCAGCTTGCAAGAGAATGTCAATGATTTTGTTACCTTTCTCGAAGACTTCTTCAGCAGTCTCACCCCAGACGATGATGTCATCGATGAACTGAATGTGTTCTGGAGCTCCACCTTTCTCCAAAGCATCATGGATCACTGCATGGCAGATGGTTGAACTGTGAATCCACCCCTGGGGCAAACGATTGAATGTGTACTGAATGCCTCTCCAGGTGAAAGCAAACTGAGGCCTGCATTCCTCTGCTATGGGAATAGAGAAGAAAGCATTAGCAATGTCTATGGTAGCATACCATTTGGCCTGCTTGGATTCCAGCTCATATTGGAGTTCCATCATGTCTGGTACAGCTGCACTCATGGGTGGAGTTACTTCATTCAAGGCACGGAAATCAACTGTCAGACGCCACTCTCCATTCTGCTTTCTCACAGGCCAGATTGGACTGTTGAAAGGTGAATGAGTTTTGCTGATGACCTTCTGACTCTCCAACTGACGAATCAAGTTTTGAATGGGCACCAAAGAGTCACGGTTGGTTCTGTATTGTCTGTGATGCACAGTTTGAGAAGCAACCGGCAGCTTTACATCCTCTATCTCATGTTGTCCCACAACTGCAGATTCATCTGAAAGCTCAGGTCTAATGGACAACTTCAATTTTCCTCCATCAATTTCTACAGTTGCTATTCCAAAAGCCCATTTGTAACCCTTAGGGTCTTTAAAACGCCCTTCTCTCAGAAAATCAATTCCCAAAATACAAGGTGCATTAGGTCCTGTTACAATAGTATGTTTCTTCCACTGCTTCCCAGTTAAACTTATGTCAACCTCTATCTTAAACAACTCTTGAGATCCACCAGTGACTCCCTGAATAGTTATAGATTCTCCCCCTTGATAATTTGATGGTATTATGGTGCACTGAGCTCCTGTGTCAACCAAGGCCCTGTACTTCTGAAATTTTGAAGTGCCAGGCCACTGGATGTACACATCCCAATAGATTCTGTTATCTCCATTATCCCTTACCTCCCCCTGGCGGAAGGCAGGGCACCCCTAATGGTGGGGATTACCTCCACATGTACAGCTGGCACAACGTCCAGCACCAGAATTAGGATCACTGTTGGAGCTATCAGAGTTGTTCTGGGAAACTGAGGAAGCGACAGCTACCCTCCTGGTATTGCTACCTCGGGATCTGCCCCTCTGCAGCTCCCGTAACCTCTTGAAAAGATCAGAAGTTGGTTGACCATCCCATCTGTTCATGTTCTCACCAAACTGATCACGCAGAGTTATCCAGATACTGCCACGTGATTGCCTCTGCTGTCTGTTTTGGTTTGACCTATTCTGGAATGGCCTTCTTGGAGCACGTCTGTTCCTAACAGCTGAAACTTGTATCCATCTGGAGGAAGAGGAATCAGAATCATCCCCCTTCATCAAGTTGGATATGGAGGTTTTAAATTCCTCCTTCAGCTCTTTCATGCAATTCTCTATCTTTCCAGACAAAGTTTCAATGGCTGAAACCAAAGAAGTACGTGCAAGACTATCCTCCAATTGCCTCATTTGGTCAGTGAAATGGCCAACAGTGGGAGGCACTCCACCATAATTTCTTGCCACAATCCTGCTTGCCAGAATAGTAGCATAATTAGGAGGAGCAAGCTTAATGAGCTTTTTGGCAAGGCCTGTTCCAACAGGAATTTCATCAGGATTCAGAGTCTTATGATCTCCGTATATTATTTCTCTCACAGCAAATTCTCTCAGACGCTTGATTCCCTCAGCTATTGTGGTCCAAGGCTTAGGGTTCCATGGTAAATCATCTCTGCTGGGGTACCTCAGCGAGACTGCCAGTAGGAGGCGTGCCCACAGAGAAGCTTTACCAATGCACTTGCCTAGATGCCTGTCTATGCCTGTATCCTTTGAGAGCATCCCCAACTGAGAGGCCGACTTGTCACCTACCACCAATGCTGGGGCTCCCATATCAAAACACCTGGCTAGCCAAGACAGGACTGGCTCATTATCTCCTCTGATGTAATCCTTCCTCACATGTCTAATTTCCTGTCTGGGTGCATTAGCTGACTGTATGTCATCCTCATCATCATCATCATCATCATCCTGAGGTCGCTGTCCCCATAATCCTATTTTAATCCTCCGTTGAATTTCCTTGAGTTCAGAGGCACTGCCTGCAGTTGCTAATTCAGCAGGGTCTACATCTCCATCATCCATGTGGGGTCTCAAAAGGTCTGCCAGAGTTTTAAGGCTAACCTTCTCTTCCTCACCAGAAGGATCTTTCTTAACAGAGGGACCCTGAGTAGAAGGACCCTCATCTCCATCTGCACCATCTCCTGCAGCATCTGCATCTCCTCCTGTAGCTCCTTTACGCTTTCTGCTTACAGTGGCCACCAAATTTACTGGATTGGCTTTCACATTCACAGCAGAGTTGGAGGGAGTAGAGGAATTTTGTGCAGGGTTAGCAGGAGCAGAGGGAGTCTGTGCAGGGTTGGCAGGAGGTGTGCTTTGAGATCCTGCAGACACTGCTGCGTCCGTCTGGGCAGCAGAGGGAGGAGGAGGAGACTGTGCCTCGTTAATGGCGTCTGCCTGCACAGCTATGTCTGTCTGCGCAGCCATTTCTCTCTGTGTAACTATGTCTGCCTGGACAACCATTTCTCTCTGTGTAACCATGTCTGTCTGCACAACCATTTCTCTCTGTGTAACTATGTCTGTCTGCACAACCATTTCTCTCTGTGTAACTATGTCTGCCTGCACAACCATTTCTCTCTGTGTAACTATGTCTGTCTGCACAACCATTTCTCTCTGTGTAACTATGTCTGCTGCACAACCATTTCTCTCTGTGTAACTATGTCTGTCTGCGCATCCATTTCTCTCTGTGCAACTGTGTCTGTTTGTGTACCCCTGTCTGCCCGTGTACCCCTCTCTGCCTGTGTAATCGAGTCTGTCTGTGTCGCCGAGTCTGTCTGTGTAACTATGTCTGCCTGTGTACCCGAGTCTGTTATCTCAGATTCTGGCAAAGGTCCCGCAGCTACTGCTGCTGGCTCTGAGTCAAAACTATCGGCAGCTTTCTCACAAACCTGAACTGTGATTTCCTGGTCACCGTAATCAGAATCAGAAACCAATTCCGAACCTCTCTGAGCTTTTCTATGTTTCCTCTTACATCTACGCAGGTCGGAAGAGTGAGTAGCCTTACGTCTTTCTTGACACAGTGCTATCAGCAGCCATATGATTATTCCAAGAAACAACAAAATTAAGGCTAGCACAAGATATCTAGGGTACCACTGGTTCCAAAGACCCTCTGTAGTTGTAAGAGGAGTAACAAACTCAAATGTGTCTGCTAGCAGATTCATAGTTGAGTTACCATATCTTCTAAGCCCAATAAGACCACAACAGAATTCAACAGCATTCAGTAACTTGTTCTTAACCCAAAGAAACGACTTATATGCCACATATCTCACAATCTTGTCTATCATGCAGGAAACAGCCCATCTGTAGACAATCACACTGATAAGAGAGGAAATAAAATTACTCAAAATCCAAAACAGCTTCATTTTGCTTCCTAATCTGAGCAGGAATAAATCATACAAGCAATCGAGCCCCGAGTTGGAGCGCCAAAAATAAAAAGTGTGTCGGTGTGACCTGAAATTCCCCCCCCACCGACAATAACCAGGCTAGCCCAGTCTGGAAGCAAATGAAAAGCTGTATTTACAAGCAGATGAAATGCAATGAATATGTACAAATATACAAAATTCACAACATTTACAAATATATACAATCAACAGAAAAGCACAACCGATCTCCCTTTGCTTCCCCCCAAGGGGACCCTCCCAAAGGGGCCTCCCTCTCCCAGGAGCTTCCCCCCCAGACCCCCCTGGACAGAGAAGCAGAGTTTAGTTAGAGCAGAAAGTTGTTAACTTAGCTGCCAAGGTCAGTGTGTTATCTTCAGCCAGAAGAGAAGAAGAAACAGCAACCAGACAGCCCAGCAACTGCCCCCACTGCCGAACGCAGAATGTGCAGAATGCCTACTTTGTTTTGGGTAATAGTTCTTAAACATTTCTATCTATCCAATGGAAGTGTTTAGAACAATCGTTATTTTGCTTTCTTGCACCCAATAGTGACTTATTTACATTCTTTCACTTTCTCTGTTCTGAACTTTGCAAGGAAAAATTAAAAAGACAGTTTCAAACCACCACAATAGCTGAACGTGAGAGATGGCTGAAGCTTTATCTCTACACCAAGACATGGATAGTAGCAAATGCCTTGTGGGGTTGGCTGAAAGACTGGAAAAAGAATGGATGGCAGAGAAAAGAAAAGCCTATCTGGGCTGCCGATCTGTGGCAAGTCATTGCTGCTCGCATTGAGAGAATCCCAGTGAAGGTGAGACACATCAGTGTTCACATTCCTAAGAGCAAAGCTACTGAGGAACAACATCACAACCATCAGGCAGATCTAGCCGCAAGAGTTTCCCGAGTGGACACAAACTCTGATCCTGATCCTGATCTTGACTGGAAACACCGAGGTGTTCTTAGCTTGGTGGGCCCATGACTCGTCAGGGCATCAAGGCAGAGATGCAACCTACCGATGGGCTCGTGACAGATCCATTGACATTTCCATGGATGCTATCACGCAAGTCATCCATGACTGTGACATTTGTGCTGCTATTAAGCAGGCAAAGCGGATCAAGCCCTTGTGGTATGGTGACCGATGGTGCAAGTACAAGTACGGTGAAGACTGGCAGATTGACTACATCACTCTACCTCATTCTCGATCTGGTAAGCAATATGTGCTGACTATGGTAGAGGCAAGTACTGGATGGCTGGAAACTTATCCAGTTCCTCATGCAACTGCACGTAACACCATTCTTGGTCTGGAGAGACAAATCCTGTGGAGACATGGAACTCCAGGGAGGAGTGAGTCAGAGAACAGAACTCATTACACGAAAAATCTTGTAAAAAACTGGGCCAAAGAGCACGGCATCGAGTGGATATTCCACATTCCCTACTATGCACCAGCTGCAGGGAAGATCGAACGCTACAACAGCTGAAAACCACTCTCAAAGCCATGGGGGGTGGATCTTTGAAAAACTGGGAGAAACATTTAGCACAAGCAACCTGGTTGGTGAATAGTAGAGGTTCAGTGAATCGAGCTGGACCTGCCCAATCAGATTTGTTGCAAAAGGAGGAAGGTGATAGAGTTCCTGTTATCAGAGAAAAGAATCTGTTAGGCAAAACTGTTTGGGTATTTTCTCCTTCAGGAGAGGCCAAACCTGTCCGAGGGGTGGTTTCTGCTGAAGGTCCTGGTCACACCTATTGGGTGATGCAAGAAAATGGTGAAATTCAGTGTATTCCACAAAGAAATCTAACTTTGGCTGAGAGAGGTTAAATTCAGAGTGTTGTGCAGATTCGACATCATGCCCAAGAGGAGAGTTTATGAGATCTATGGTGCACGAACCCTACGAACGCTCAGAGCCCTGAGTGACCTGAGAGTCCCTGTTCTTTCTTCACTCCATCTGCCAGGAAACAAGCTGTTTGCTGCTTTTCCTGTGATTTGACTCGTTTGAATCATCTACATCTGAGATAGCCGGAATGCACTATGATCTTTATTCACTCATTGTTGTAAATATTGTTTTGGATTAGACAAATAGCAGTTACAGCCAATGGAATTGTTTAGAAAGGGTGGACTATGATGGTTTGGAACTGTCTCTTTTATTTTTTCTTTGCAAAGTTCAAGCACAGAAAGTGAAAGAGTGTAAATAAGTCACTATTGGGTGTAGGAAAGCAAAATAACGATTGTTCTAAACACTTCCATTGGATAGATAGAAATGTTTAAGAACTATTACTCAAAACAAAGTGGAGCACTCTGCATTCTGCAGAGGGGGCAGCTTGCTGGGCTGTTTGGCTGCTCTTTTTCTCTCTTCTGGCTGAAGATAACACACTGACCTTGGCGAGCTAAGTTAACAACTTTCTACTTTAGCTAACTCTGCTTTCTGCCAGGGGGGTCTGGGGGGGGAAGCCCTTGGGAGAGAGAAGCCCCTTTGGGAAATGTCCCCTTTGGGAGGAAGCAAAGGTATCTTGGTCGTGTTTTTGTGTTGATTGTATATATTTGTAAACGTTGTGAATTTTGTATATTTGTACATATTCATTGCATTTCATCATAGATTGTAGATTCTGCTTGTAAATAGAGCTTTCATTTGCTTCCAGACTGAGCTAGCCTGGTTATTGTCAGTGGGGGGGCAATTTCAGCTCACACTGACACAGAACTTCAGTCTCATGTATGAGGATTATGCAGCTGTGGCTTGCAAATTCAATTAGGCAGAATGCCCATGCAAGAATATAGATAATGCCAGTGCCTTAATCATTTATATTTATGAATGGAATGTTGAGAATTCGACTAGAGGAGAGTATTGTATTTTATACTTTATGGTTTCTACCATAGTGGGGATATATAAAACCAGTGAAAAATTCTCCCTTTGTAAGCACTTCAGGTTCTAAACCATTGCATTTAAGGGAGTCACAGCAAAAAGGGGAAATGATCTAAGATGGAAGGGTGTTTGAGATTACATCTACATGTGTTAAAGTTTATACGAAAAGACAGTGTCCTGGTTTGTTCTGGGATAGAGTTAAGGGAAGTCTTCAGCATGGTTTTGAATCAGATGAGCCTGTACAAACAGCTTTGAAGATGACTTTCTAGCTGTGATGAGATGTATTCATTGTATAGCGTTCTCATGTTATCTTTTTCTTCCTAGAATGCCTAAGTCAAAGGAAATTGTGTCTTCAAGCTCATCTGCCAGCGATTCAGATAGTGAAGTTGACAAAAAGGTGAACATTATATACAGCTTATAACCATTGTATTAACTCTCATATTTCAGGCTGGGGTTAAGGAATGAAGTGAGCGTTCTCTCACAATGCATGGCATTCCGTATGATTTATCGGATGCTAAAAAACCAAAAGAAAACACCACCCCAAAACACTAAACACCCCTCCCAAGCCAAGAGCAACAACAAAACCCACCCCTCAAGATTAGATTTTGGGTGTATGCTTTTTGTTTTGCAGTGAACTACTTTTCTTAAGTTGCATTTTGCTTTCTTCAGGATTTTCCTGTGTGGTATATCTAGCCACATGTTTCCTGAAATTGTTTGCTGCTTTCTGGCAAGTGGCAGAAGGCTTCTGTATAAGCTGCCCCTGGTGGCAAGAATTTGGACTAATTTTGAGGACACTTCCCTTGGCTCCCTTCATTTTTGTGTGTTCCATCTAGTTTTGCTAATTCTTTATCCAGACTGGCATCACGAGACAGGGAGCCTAGAAGCTTTGCCTCCCTCTTATCTAGATCTACAGTTTCTGCACCCTCATCCCAACATTTTAGGGTCCAGTTTAGTATTGTCTCACCCTCTTTCCGTGCGTAGTCCAGACGAGTTTGCCTTAATTATTTTCTGGCCAGAGATGTGATGGTTATTATCTCCTGATCTGAGTCCTCTTCGTCTGCTGGTGGGTTCTGAGATGTGCTGGGTCCTGCTGAGGTGCCTTCTTCACCATCCGTGTTTGGAGCTGATTTTTACATCTTTTTCCTGCGTGTGGTGACCGGTGCTAGGGAAACTACAGGTGGAGGAGCATCAGGGGTTATGTGTGAAGCTGTTGGTGGGGGGTAAAACCCTCGGGGCTGGGCCTCAGGTTTGGCCAGTCCCCTTCGGGCTGGACAGCAGTCACTGCAGCCAGACCCCTCCCTCCTGTATTTGTAAATGTTACCACAATGTCTACAGTGTTTACAGCTCTCCACCCCTTGGCCATCAAGGCTTACAAAAGACTTCCTTGAGCCTATTGACGCTCCGCAGAGAGCTCTTAATGGGTTAGCACATCCCCCTCCCCACCTGCCCAGAGCTAATTTGATTATCCAGATTACATTTAAGCCTATAGAACATATTTTTATATAGTCCCATTTTCCTTCAGCAACATTTTTATCTACACGGTTAGTTTCACGATAGGTTTCAGAAAAATTCTTTATGTCAGAGAAGTTTGAGAAGTGCCCACTGCCAGTAAGATTGATGGAATTCAAGAGGTACATGCAAAACTGCATCGGTAGGGTTTTTACCCAGCCAAACAACATCTCTATAATTAACCAAATCACATGGTAAGTTAGTAGTTTATACACATGGGTCCAAAAGATCCAGCCAACAGCCCATCCAAGAACTTGAACCATAAGAATTTGTAAAATTAACATCTCTACTTCCAAAGTATTCTTTCCCAATCAAAATATTTCCCAAGCCTCACGCTGGAAGCGCCAAAATATTGTGGTGGTTTGAGCTCTGACTGGAGTTTAGGGGCTCAATTGACAACAGATTGAGATTCCTCCCCCGGCCCTCTCCCTTTCTCCCAGCAAGGTGGAGAGAGAGCAAAGATAAAAAAGAAAGGGGGATAGGGGAGAGGAGAAGTAAATTCGTAAAAGGCATAGTCTGAAATCAGTTTGGAAGTAGAAGAGGTAAATTTTCTTTTTTTTTTAATATATATATATATAGCAGTAACAGAGAGGGTTCACAGAGGTGAGAGATGAGGGTAAATGGGAAAATATACAAAACCAAGCCAGGATGGCCTTGCATTCCCCTGGATGCCAGTGTATTCAGTTGGAAGAAAGTAGGCCCCAGCCACGTGGTCAGTGCAGGAGGCAGCGGCAACAGCGATGTTCTTTCAAGCAGACGAGGCAGGAAAGAGGGTGAGCAGTGAGATGTCCGCCCTTTTTATAGGCTTGCTGGACAGGAAAGGGAAGTGGAATAGACCACTTTTGAGTCAGGGGACCCCCCTTCTCCCAGCAGGGAAGGAGCCAAGTCTCCCCTGGATTAAGTTTCTTTTGCCCACCTGGGGGCTAGGTTCTTTCAGCCCCACCCAGGATGGGTGTAACCCAGCACAAGACTAAAGATGCCCATTTCTCTCAGCCTTTCTTCACAGGAGAGATGGTCAAGTTCCACAATCATCCTCGTAGCTCTCTGTTGGACTCGCTCTATCAGATCCCCATCTCTCCTGAATTGGGGAGCCCAAAACTGGACACAGTATTCCAGGTGTGGTCTCACCAGGGCAGAGTAGAAGGGGAGGAGAACCTCCCTAGACCTGCTGGACACACTTTTCTTGATGCACCCCAGGATGCCATTGGCCCTCTTGGCCACAAGGGCACATTGCTGTCCCATGGATAACTTGCTGTCCACTAGGACTCCAAGGTCTTTCTCCACAGAGCTGCTTTCCAGCAGGGCAACTCCTAGTCAGTTATGGTGCCTGGTGTTATTCTTCCCCAGATGCAGGACTCTGCCCTTTTCCTTATTGAACTTCATGAGGTTCCCCTTCACCCAGCTCTCCAGCCTGTCCAGATCTCATTGGATGGCAGCACAGTCTGATGGGCTGTCAGCCACCCCCTGCAGTTTGGTATCACCAGCTGTATTTGCTTTGTCTTAGCTGGATTTAATTCTCCTCAAAGCATTCTTCTAGTGCTGTGTTTTTCAGCAGTAGTTGATAACACCCCAGTGTTTTGGCTACTACTGAACCAGTATCCAGGCTGTGTTCTTGCAACATTTCCCTGCTCCAAGAGTATGATGAGGGGTGGGCAAGATCTTGGGAGGGGACACAGCTGGGCCAGCTGACCCAAATTGCCCAAAGGGGTATTCCATGCCATATGACATCAGCTCAGATATAAGAACGATGTGAAAGAAGGAAGTAAGGGGGGCATTTGTTCATGGCATCTGTCCTCCAAAGGAACCACCAAGTGTAGAAGACCCTGCTTCCTGAGACCGACCATCGTCCTGCTGATGGAAAGTAGAGACTAACATCTCTCTCTGCTTTTCGCTTCCATGTGGTCTTGCTTTTGCTTATCATTATTATTAAATTGCTTCTATCTTATAGCTGGCTTTTGTTATATTTTCCCCTCTCCCCTGTCCATCTAAGGGGGAGTGATAGAACGGCTTTGGTGGGCATTTGGCCCCTAGCCAGGGCCAAAACACCACATCAGCGAACTTGCTGAGGGTACACTCAATCCCCTGACCCCTAGGGAACACCACTGGCCACAGGCCTCCAACTGGACTCTGCGCTGCTGATTACAACTCTCTGAACTCTGTTGTTGAGCCAGTTACCAATCCACCTCATGGTTCAATCATCTAACCCACTTTTCTTGAGTTTACCTGCAAGGATGTAATGGGAGAAGGTATGAAAAGCCTTGCTGAAGTCATCTATCCATTTGGTCATGCCTTCATAGAAGGCTATCAGATTAGTCTAGCAAGATTTCCCCTTAGTGAACGCATGCTGGCTACTCTTGATAGCCCTCTTTTCTTCCATGTGTTTAGAGATGGCCTCCAGAACGAGCTGCTCCATCACCTTTCCAGTGATGGAGGTGAGGCTGACTGGTCTGTAGTTGCCCAGGTCTTCCTTCTTGCCCTCTTTGAAGACTGGAGTGACACTGGTCCGGCATTCTCCTTCAGAAACTCATGGCACATGGCTTGGATAAGTGCACTCTGCGCTGGATAAAAAAGTGGCTGGATGGCCAGGCCCAAAGAGTGGTGGTGAATGGAGTTGAGTCTGGCTGGTGCCTAGTTACTAGTGGTGTCCCCTAGGGTTCAGTACTGGGGCCTGTCCTTTTTAATATCTTTATCAATGATTTGGATGAGGGGATTGAGTGCACCCTCAGTAAATTTGCAGATGACACCAAGCTGGGTGGCTGTGTCGATCTGCTAGAGGGTAGAGAGGCTTTGAAGAGGACCTGGGCAGGTTAGATCGATGGGTGAAGGCTAACTGTATGAAGTTTAACAAGGCCAAGTGCCAGGTCCTCAGCCTGGGTCACAACAACCCCATGGTAAACTACAGATTTGGGGATGTGTGGTTGGAAAGCTGCGACTCGGAGAGAGACTTGGGGGTTCTGGTTGACAGTCGATTAAATATGAGTCAACAGTGTGCCCAGCTGGCCAAGACAGCCAATGGCGTCCTGGCTTGTATTAGAAACACTGTGGCCAGCAGGAATGGGGAGGTGATCATCCCTCTGTGCTCAGCACTGGTGAGGCCACACCTCAGTTCTGGGCCACTCACTACAAGAGGGGTATTGAAGTTCTGGAGCATGTTCAGAGAAGGTCCTTGTTGCATCTCGACATGCTCTGATGGTATTTCTGTAGTCCTTGTTATATTTCAGTCCTTTGAGGTCTTCTAAGTAAGGGTCTGCAATTCTCCCAGGTCATCTATTGATGTCAGACCCAAATAAACATTGGGCACCAAATAAACTGTTTGTTGTATCTGAGACTAAACTATAGCATTTGCTTGATCTCTGTCACAGTAGGGCCAAAACAGGCCCAGTACTAACTCAAACAGGCCTTAAGGTGTCTAGACATGGTCCCCCTCTCTCCCCTCCTTCCTGCAGAAAGTCAGGGCAACACGGGAAAAGGAACAAAGGGGACAGGACCCATGCACGTCTGGTAAACAAGTTGTTTACCCGGGGTAAGAGCAGGTGTGCTGGCCACTGATCCCCTAGAAACAAGGCTTTTGTTTCTGCCTTTTATGGTCATAGCCTGGCAGAACACCTTTCCATTGGGCAGCTATATGTTTGCTTCAGTTGCCCCATTGGCCCAAATGGATCTCAGGCAAGATATATATACAGGCTGACTTGTAGTCACCTTTGCCTTGCTTTCAAGCATTGCTTTCTAGCCTTGCTTGAACCCATCTTGTATGAAGCTGCCTCGAGTTGCCCTGCCCTGTCTTGAGTGCATGGTCCAGAGCCTGGGATAAAGCCACAAGCTATACACCACAAGCCAGAGAAGCCACAAGTCTGCTAGAAGCTGGAGCCAAGCCTAGTCTGCTTCTCCTTGCCACTAGAATTGTGCCGTGCCTCAGTTTACCCAGGACAAGCAAGTGCCCATCACGAAGAAGCGTCATAAACCTGCCTGGCATCCGCTGAAGCCAGATCAGCCCTGGGACAACGTGGTACCCTTCTTGCCGGCAGCTTGCCCTGCCAGTGCCGTACAAGAGTGCCCCAAAGCCTCTACAGATCATACACAGCAACAGCACTCCTCACTCGGGTGAAACCAGCTGTGAGTAATTAATTCATTGCCTCTTAGGCTTAAGGGTTCTTACCAAGTCATCGTCCCCCACGCTGTGGGTGAGCGCCATTTTCGCTCTTGGGTTACTCTCTTTCTATGCTATTTCCTCCTGGTTTGCATAGAATTGTTGTATTTTGCCCAAAGACTGTACATTCCTATATATATCCTATATATATATTCCTATATATTCCAACCATACAACGATCCTAATTAACAAGTTTTGGCAATTTTTCATATTAAAAAAGGGTTACTAGTATTTTTATTAATACCCATTTGCCATATCGTTTATTAGTTAAGTGCAATTCCTTAACAATCCCCCAATGACCTCTCCTCAGCAGAGAGGGGGAATTGAGAAAAGGACAGAAGACCCATAGTTTGAAACAAAAATGGATTTAATGAAACAACAAAACTAATACCAATATCACTTTATATCCTTCATAGCTCAATATGAAGGATATAAAGTTACACTCAGCCCAGCAAAGGTACAGCAGTCACATTAAGAAGAAAAGTAGTCCTCAAGAGCACAACAAGGTTGAGGAATCCAAGGAGAATGAATAATCCATCAAGTGGCTCCCTTCTCCTCAGTAAACTTCCCCCTTTATACTGAGTGCAATGCTTATGGTCTGGGATACACATTTAGCCAACTCATGTCAGCCGTCCTGGATGACTCAGAATTGCTAATGGCCTGCTGAGCATGGCTGCTCTATGATTCTGTCCCAGCAAAACCAGGACAGAGGTGAAGACTGAGGCAAAAACATTGTTGTTGAGTACCTCAGCCTTCTCTTCATCTGTTGTTACGTGTGGGAAACCAAGCAGAAAATCTCTCTGAACAGAGGACTGTTTTCTCAGTGGGGGATGTGGAACAGCAAATACAGGACTTTGCAAAAGCAAAGGAGGGGTGAAGACTCCCCTAAGCTTCTCCGAGGAGTGTCTCAAACACTCGCAAGTGACGCAAAATCCGCAAAATGAAACTTTTCGAGTTCTACCCCAAAATGAAACTTTCTAAGTGTGCAGTCTATATTGCGGGATGACAATAAAAGAGAATGGCCAATAGCACTGGGTGGGACTTCAGGATGAGTGCTCCCATAGAGCAATGACCCCTTCTGGCAGGACCAACACTGGTACCCAGACTGGTGATCTCTCTCTCCCTCTTTTTCTCTAGTGAGTTGTTAGGTAATTCAAGGCAAATGACAGCTTATTCTGAACTATAAGTATATTCTTTAATGCAATAAATCAATACTGAGTAGCTTTTGTGGAAAAATAAAATGAGGGTAGACTAGAGGACCTTTGGTGTTGTGTGCACTTTATTCCACCTGAGGGAACTGGCAAATCTGAGTCACTCTCTCCTCTCAGGTCAAAAGGGACATGACAACTAGTCTTGCTCATCAGGGAGGGCACACTTTCTTTGACCCTCCTTTTCTGGCTAACATATCTGTAGAAACCTTTCTTGTTATTCTTTGCATCTCTTGTCAAGTCGAGCTCCAGCTATGCCTTGGCCTTTTGGACCCCATCCCTACCCAACTGGGTAGCATCCCTATGTTCTTCCCAGGATACCTGTCCCTGCTTGAACTGCCTGTGCATTTCCTTCTTGCCCTTTATTTGACCAGCAGGTCTCGACTCAGCCATTCTGGTCTCTTGCCTTCCTTACCTGATCTCTTACATCTGGGGATTGAGAGCTCTTCTCTTGCACTCTGTGGAAAGTGTCCTTAAGGATCTGCCAGCTCTGTTTTGCTCCCTTGTTTCTGAAGGCTGTTTCTCAGGGGGTCTTATTGACAAACTCCTTGGAGTTTCCCCACTGGAAGTTTGCTTTCCTAAAATTCAGGGTCCTGATTTTAGTTTTTGCCCAACCCATATCCATCAAGACTGAATTCCACCAGTGTACCACTGCAGCCCAGGCTGCCTCCAATCTTGATGTCACTGTGATTTGGTGCATTGCTTCCACTATAGTTTGGAGATCTCCTTTCATACAGATGAAATAAATGTCAAAGATTTGTTTTTCTGAATGCTATCATGCAATTTTTGTCTATGATATCTGTTAGATGCATTGATCTTTGGACAAATAGAGTAGTTTTGTGTTCCAGTGTATGTTTTAATTCTGGGAGTTCTTGGCTGTTCTTCTGTAATCTGAATAGGAACAGATGGAGAATTTTTTTTCATATTAAAAAAAAAATCACATGGATATTCCACTAAATCTTTCCTGCCTTTCTCTCTCTCTGTCACATGATTTGCACTTTATCACTCCATTTTTCTTCCAGTTATGGGTACAGAAATAAAGTTCAAAATGCTCTAAAGGATCTAATCTAAATTTATTATGGTTTCATTTTGAAGCATATAGATACATGTCTTACAGAGATGTGATCTTGTTTTATAACCTACTGAGGTTTTTTAAGTATAGACTATGAACCTGATCCTGTAAGCTAGTAGTAACAATAATGTAACAGTTCACAGAATCACCAGGAAGCATCAGGCTTTTATTAGGAAACTGCTAAGGGAAAGACTTGCAGAATACCACTATATGTGTGTGTGTGGGGGGGGAGTCCAAGAAAAATGGGAAACCTTAATGATGTTTGTGTCAGTGTGAGCTGAAATTCCCCCCCCCACCAACAAGTAACCAGGCTAGCCCAGTCTGGAAGCAGATGAAGGCTGTATTTACAAGCAGAGTCTAAAATCTATGATGAAATGCAATGAATATGTACAAATATACAAAATTCACAACATTTACAAATATATACAATCAACAGAAAAGCAAAACCAAGCCCCCCGTTGTTTCCCCCCAATGGGGGCCTTTCCCAAAGGGGCTTCCTTCTTCCAGGGGCTTCCCCCCCAGACCCCCCTGGCAGAAATTAACTTTGAAAAATTATTTGTTTTATTGTGAAACTGAGGTGATCTATGAATTTAAGAACCTGAACTAATTTGAAGGCTTGTGTTGTGTTTTTTTTAATTGTACTATAAAAATGTATAATTGGAATAAAGTTCAAGTTCAAAACTATGAAAATAGTTAATCTTAAACATTCTTGAAAAATGAAGAAATGGATTGGAAGAAGCCTTTTCTTTTTCTATCATAAGTGCAAGATACTATCCATTTGCATATCAGTAAAAGACTACATCCTTATAAATGGTTTGTATATCTGAAACATCTGAAAATAAAGAGAGAGAGCAGTGTTAAAGAAGTCCTTTTATATGAATGATTTCAATATTTTGAGCAGAAAACACAAGGATCACTTAAAATATTAAAAGGGAACTTATCGTCATAAAGCACGTTTGGCAGGTCCAAATAGTAGCTTGTTTCCGGAATGCTACAAAATGTATATTCTGCTCTAGTATATTTGAAAAAGAGATGGTGATGTCAGTGGAAGATAAGATTCAATATCTCAACAAGTCTTCAAATATTGTTACTAGTATTCAAAGTAATAGTTTATAGAATGATAAAATTCCTTTGTCATTAGAAACTAGGAAAATGGGAAATACAAATGGATGTTTATCTGTATTTAATACATAAATGAGTCACAAATCTGAGGGGGAAGAAAAAAATAATTCTAGCCATAGGACTAATCCATATAGCAAGCTGTTTTAGGAAGGCAAATCAGACACTTGAAGCTGAAGACCTTAGGTTTTTGATATATGCTATTTAGAAGTCCCAGTGCTGTAGTTTTTATAGCAACTAACAGGAACTTTCATAATAAACACTTTGGTCCCACTTCTTTGGGTTCTTTCTTGACAAAATGGTTGTCAAAAATTCTGATGCACTGGGAAAACTTTAGGCTGCAACTTCAAAGGAGTCTGTCAGTGCTTTCTAATGATAATATATAGAATCTTGTTGATTTCAGCACTTCAGCTAAGTGCAAAAAGTCTGTGCAATTCTTTTTAGGATGCAAGCCTTGGAATATCTCAGAGTATGAAGTTGTTAAATCTTCAACTGGAGGCATGCAGAAGAACAAAAACAAAATTATGGTTTGCTGGTTTGTTTTTATCAGAAAGAAGAGACTCTAAATGATTTCTGATAAATAATTTCAAAGGAGAAAAATCTGCTATGCTATTTGAAAGGTGATTGTTGCAAAGATTCTATGCATTTAATTTTAGAGTTGTAGACCAGTATAAACCCTGTTGGAATTCCGATTTCTCAAAATGACAATATTCATAGAATGGTTTTGGGTTGGAAGGGACCTTTAAAGATCATCTAGTTCCAACCCCCTGCCATGGGCAGGGACACCTTACACTAGACCAGGTTGCTCAAAGCCTCATATTCTAATTTAATAATCTAATTCTAATAACAATTAAGGGACAATGTATTTGAACTGTTAGATTCAAGGAAATAGTTTCTTAAAATCACCAAGTGAAAAGATGGTGAAGCTATTTTTGGCATATGAATTTGCTGTGTCTTCCTGTGATTCTAGTTTGTGTGTGACCATGGTGCATCATTTAAGTACTCCCTCATCCTTCATATAAAGGATAAAGTAAAATTTGTCCAAGGAATATAGCCTTGACATTAAATACTGATACTTGAAGCAATTTTAAAGGCCAAATTGGTGGCTGCTGAGTTGTTAGACCTTGGATTTGGGAATTTTGCAAGCAGTGTGTGCAGGAGTTGATAACGTATTTACTGTTATAATGGTGTAAGCAGTTCCTTGAATTGACTAGATAGATTGGCGCAGAAGGCCAATGGCATCCTGCACTGCATCAAAAGAAGTGTGGCCAGCAGATCAAGAGAGGTGATTCTGCCCCTCTGCTCTGGTGAGACCTCACCTGAAGTACTGTGTCCAGCTATGGGACCCCCAACACAAGAGAAACATGAACCTGCTGGAGCAGGTCCAAAGGAGGCCATGAAGATGATCAGAGGCTGGAGCACCTCTCCTATAAAGACAGACAGAGAGTTGGGGCTGTTCAGCCTGGAGAAGACTCTGGGGAGACCTTATAGCAGCATTTCAATATCTGAAGGGGGACTTACAGGAAGGCTGGGGAAGGACTGTTTAGAAGGGCTTGTGGTGATAGGATGATGGGCAGTAATTTGAAACTGGAGCAGGGTAGGTTTAGGTTGGATATTAGGAGGAAGCTCTTTACAATGAGAGTGGTGTGAGACACTAGAACAGGTTGCCCAGGGATGTGGTTGAGGCCCCATCCCTAGAGACATTCAAGGTCAGACTTGATGTGGCCCTGGGCAGCTTGATCTAGTTGGAGGTGTCCCTGTTGACTGCAGGGGGGTTGGACAAGATGATCTTTGAGGGTCCCTTCCAACCCAATGCAATCTGTGTGCATCTGTGAATAAAAAAAGGGAATGGATGTCAGTTTTTATTAGTTCATAAATTCTAGTTTTCATAATGCACATTTGAAATGTTAACTTGTTTCATATTTAATCAAAGACAGAAAAAGAGCTAAGTGCCCTTTAAACTTGTAAATAATGGATTAGAAGCATTCTTATTCCTTTCAGTGTTACTGCATAAAATTTCTTGCTGCCTTGCTCATTCAAAATTCTGTGTGTGCTCTACCCGCTAATAATGTCATGACTTAATGAGAGAATCATTAGAGTGTGCAAATACTGATAAAGGAAATTTTTCTGAATATTGCAATATCTTTGTGATTTCTGCTAGTGGCAGTATTGGGGCCTAAGGTTATAAACCTGCATGCAATGCAAAACTCATCTGTTACTTCAGTAACTGTATTATTCCATCTATTTAGGAGCCTGAAATAAACGTGGAGTTTGGTGATACAGAATCACAGAATGGTAGGGGTTGGTACTAGTCCTCTTTGTGTGTACATGTACTCTGTAGGCCACCTGAACCACTGTGTCTATGCAGTTTGACATTAACAACCTAATATTGGCTTGGTTTTTTCATGTGTAAAAAATATTATAATTATCGATTCAATGCTAGAGAAGAGGCATAGTTATGCTTTTATTTTAAAGTTGGCTGACTGAAATGTAGGAGTGCTGATGGAAAGAGAGGGACATTGAGAAATGGTTGGATAGAGAAGTGTATAAATGTGGTCTCATTTAATTAAACCTTATGTTAAGATTTTGGTTTCTGTTAAGGAGAGAATCTTTGTCCAAGTTTCATCTTAGTGATGTTCATACTGTGTTACTGCTCTAATGAGTTAGGTCACAGATGGGAGATTCTTGGGTAGTTAGGAGTGATTTATTAATTTTGAATTGCTATCAAGTAGCATATATATTATAAGCCTTCAGCTAGATAGGTACTGGTTTCAAAAGTATTCAGTCTTGCAGAGATGTTAGGGCTGTAATCCCCACAGGCCTACTAGCCCAAGCTTGAAGTATCATTAAACATAATTCAGACTTGTACCGGTGGACAACAGGAAGATAGGGACAATACTGAATAGGATTTAAGGCTCATTCTGAAGTGAAAATGTGCCACTAGACTTAAACTTATTTTAAGCAAAACATCTTAAAATATTGTTATACACCCCTCATTCTAAAATGCATAGAGAAACAATGTAATAATAATTTTATCATAAGATGGATGCCCATGCTATCTTGAATTGGATCACATCTTTAAAGGATATGCATTTTTAGCAAAAGGGACTTATCTGAATAAGGTTAAGCTACATAATGCTGATTCTCCTTTGTTCAATCTGTTAGTCTTAAGTGCTATCTTAAACACGCTGTTCTAGCTCTCAAAGGAGATATGGCAGTATTAGAAAGGCAATAAGGGGTTTGTTAACATGGGCTGTTGTGGTGGTTTGAAACTGTCTTTTTAATTTTTCCTTGCAAAGTTCAAAACAGAGAAAGTGAAAGAATGTAAATAAGTCACTATTGGGTGTAAGAAAGCAAAATAACGATTGTTCTAAACACTTCCATTGGATAGATAGAAATGTTTAAGAACTATTACCCAAAACAAAGTAGGCACTCGGCACATTCTGCGTTCGGCAGTGGGGGCAGTTGCTGGGCTGTCTGGCTGCTGTTTCTTCTTCTCTTCTGGCTGAAGATAACACGTACTGACCTTGGCAGCTAAGTTAACAACTTTCTGCTTAACTAACTCTGCTTCTCTGTCCAGGGGGGTCTGGGGGGGAAGCTCCTGGGAGAGGGAGGCCCCTTTGGGAGGGTCCCCTTGGGGGGAAGCAAAGGGAGATCGATTGTGCTTTTTCTGTTGATTGTATATATTTGTGAATGTTGTGAATTTTGTATATTTGTACATATTCATTGCATTTCACTGTAGATTTTAGACTCTGCTTGTAAATACAGCTTTTCATTTGCTTCCAGACTGAGCTAGCCTGGTTATTGTTGGTGGGGGGGGAATTTCAGCTCACACCGACACACTTTTTATTTTTGGCGCTCCAACTCGGGGCTCGATTGCTTGTTTGATTTATTTCTGCTCAGATTAGGAAGCAAAATGAAGCTGTTTTGGATTTTGAGTAATTTTATTTCCTCTGTTATCAGTGTGATTGTCTACAGATGGGCTGTTTCCTGCATGATAGACAAGATTGTGAGATATGTGGCATATAAGTCGTTTCTTTGGGTTAAGAACAAGTTACTGAATGTTGGTGAATTCTGTTATGGTCTTATTGGGCTAAGAAGCTATGGTAACTCAACTATGGATCTGCTAGCAGACACATATGAGTTTGTTACTCCTCTTACAACTACAGAGGGTCTTTGGAACCAGTGGTACCTTAGATATCTTGTACTAGCCTTAATCTTAAATTTGTTGCTTCTTGGAATAATCATATGGCTACTGATAGCACTGTGTCAAGAAAGACATAAGGCTACTTGCTCTTCCAACTCTGCTGTGAATGTGAAAACCAAGCCAGTAAATTTGGTGGCCACTGTAACCAGAAAGCGCAAAGGAGCTGCAGGAGGAGATGCAGATGCTGCAGGAGATGGTGCAGATGGAGATGAGGGTCCTTCTACTCAGGGTCCCTCTCTTAAGAAAGATCCTTCTGATGAGGAAGAGAGGGTTAGCCTTAAAACTCTGGTAGACCTCTTGAGACCCCACATGGATGATGGAAATGTAGGTCAGGATGTAGACCCTAGTAGATTAGCAACTGCTGGTAGTGCCTCTGAACTCAAAGAAATTCAACGGAGGATTAAAATAGGATTATGGGGACAGCGACCTCAGGATGATGATGATGATGATGATGAGGATGACATACAGTCAGCTAATGCACCCAGACAGGAAATTAGACATGTGAGGAAGGATTACATCAGAGGAGATAATGAGCCAGTCCTGTCTTGGCTAGCCAGGTGTTTTGATATGGGAGCCCCAGCATTGGTGGTAGGCGACAAGTCGGCCTCTCAGTTGGGGATGCTCTCAAAGGATACAGGCATAGACAGGCACCTAGGCAAGTGCATTGGTAAAGTTTCTCTGTGGGCACGCCTCCTACTGGCAGTCTCGCTGAGGTACCCCAGCAGAGATGATTTACCATGGAACCCTAAGCCTTGGACCACAATAGCTGAGGGAATCAAGCGTCTGAGAGAGTTTGCTGTGAGAGAAGTAATGTATGGAGATCATAAGACTCTGAATCCTGATGAAATTCCTGTTGGAACAGGCCTTGCCAAAAAGCTCATTAAGCTTGCTCCTCCTAATTATGCTACTATTCTGGCAAGCAGGATTGTGGCAAGAAATTATGGTGGAGCACCTCCTACTGTTGGCCATTTCACTGACCAAATGAGGCAATTGGAGGATAGTCTTGCACGTACTTCTTTGGTTTCAGCCATTGAAACTTTGTCTGGAGAAATGAAGAATTGCATGAAAGAGCTGAAGGAGGAACTTAAAACCTCCATATCCAACTTGATGAAGGGGGATGATTCTAATTCCTCTTCCTCCAGATGGATACAAGTTTCAGCTGTTAGGAACAGACGTGCTCCAAGGAGGCCATTCCAGAATAGGTCAAACCAAAACAGACAGCAGAGGCAATCACGTGGCAGTATCTGGATAACTCTGCGTGATCAGTTTGGTGAGAACATGAACAGATGGGATGGTCAACCAACTTCTGATCTTTTCAAGAGGTTACGGGAGCTGCAGAGGGGCAGATCCCGAGGTAGCAATACCAGGAGGGTAGCTGTCGCTTCCTCAGTTTCCCAGAACAACTCTGATAGCTCCAACAGTGATCCTAATTCTGGTGCTGGACATTGTGCCGGCTGTACATGTGGAGGTAATCCCCACCATTAGGGGTGCCCTGCCTTCCGCCAGGGGGAGGTAAGGGATAATGGAGATAACAGAATCTATTGGGATGTGTACATCCAGTGGCCTGGCACTTCAAAATTTCAGAAGTACAGGGCCTTGGTTGACACAGGAGCTCAGTGCACCATAATACCATCAAATTATCAAGGGGGAGAATCTATAACTATTCAGGGAGTCACTGGTGGATCTCAAGAGTTGTTTAAGATAGAGGTTGATATAAGTTTAACTGGGAAGCAGTGGAAGAAACATACTATTGTAACAGGTCCTAATGCACCTTGTATTTTGGGAATTGACTTTCTGAGAGAAGGGCGTTTTAAAGACCCTAAGGGTTACAAATGGGCTTTTGGAATAGCAACTGTAGAAATTGATGGAGGAAAATTGAAGTTGTCCATTAGACCTGAGCTTTCAGATGAATCTGCAGTTGTGGGACAACATGAGATAGAGGATGTAAAGCTGCCGGTTGCTTCTCAAACTGTGCATCACAGACAATACAGAACCAACCGTGACTCTTTGGTGCCCATTCAAAACTTGATTCGTCAGTTGGAGAGTCAGAAGGTCATCAGCAAAACTCATTCACCTTTCAACAGTCCAATCTGGCCTGTGAGAAAGCAGAATGGAGAGTGGCGTCTGACAGTTGATTTCCGTGCCTTGAATGAAGTAACTCCACCCATGAGTGCAGCTGTACCAGACATGATGGAACTCCAATATGAGCTGGAATCCAAGCAGGCCAAATGGTATGCTACCATAGACATTGCTAATGCTTTCTTCTCTATTCCCATAGCAGAGGAATGCAGGCCTCAGTTTGCTTTCACCTGGAGAGGCATTCAGTACACATTCAATCGTTTGCCCCAGGGGTGGATTCACAGTTCAACCATCTGCCATGCAGTGATCCATGATGCTTTGGAGAAAGGTGGAGCTCCAGAACACATTCAGTTCATCGATGACATCATCGTCTGGGGTGAGACTGCTGAAGAAGTCTTCGAGAAAGGTAATAAAATCCTTGACATTCTCTTGCAAGCTGGTTTCGCTATCAAGCGAGACAAGGTGAAAGGACCTGCCAGAGAAATCCAGTTTCTGGGAGTGCGGTGGCAAGACGGTCGCCGTCACATCCCAATGGATGTGATAAACAGAGTCTCCACCATGGCAAATCCCATCAACAAGAAAGAAACTCTGCGTTTCTTAGGCATAGTGGGATTTTGGAGACTGCACATTCCTGGATACAGTCAGATTGTGAAACCTCTCTATGATGTGACTCGAAAGAGAAACAGTTTCCAATGGGGTCCTGAGCAACAAGCAGCCTTTGACCAGATCAAGCGAGAGGTAGTCCAAGCGATGGGTCTGGGACCTGTCCGAACTGGTCCAGACATTAAGAACATTCTGTACACGGCCGCGAGTGACAATGGTCCAACCTGGTGCTTATGGCAAAGAGCTCCAGGGGAGACACGAGGACGTCCTCTTGGTTTCTGGGGTCGTGGCTACAGAGGCTCAGAGGCAAACTACACTCCAACAGAGAAAGAGATTTTAGCTGCTTATGAAGGAGTGAAAGCTGCTTCTGAAGTGATTGGAACTGAGTCACAACTTCTTCTAGCTCCTAGATTGCCAGTTCTGAATTGGATGTTCAAAGGCAAAGGTTCTTCACCACATCATGCAACAGATGCTACCTGGTCTAAGTGGATGGCTCTAATAACACAGAGAGCTCGAATGGGAAATCTCGAAAGGCCTGGTTTGGTGGAGGTGATCACAAACTGGCCAGAAGGCACAAGCTGTGCTAAACCTCCAGAGGAGAGAGTAACTCGTGCAGAGGAAGCTCCTCCTTACAGTGATCTGTCTGATGATGAAAAGAGATATGCTTTGTTCACAGACGGTTCCTGTCGTCTTGTTGGGAACAAGCGGAGATGGAAATCTGCAGTGTGGAGTCCAACGCGCAGAGTTGCAGAAGCGAGAGATGGAGAAGGAGAATCCAGTCAATTTGCAGAGGTAAAAGCTGTCCAGCTAGCTCTTAACATAGCTGAACGTGAGAGATGGCCAAAGCTTTATCTCTACACCGACTCGTGGATGGTAGCCAATGCCTTGTGGGGTTGGCTGAAAGACTGGAAGAAGAATGGCTGGCAGAGGAAAGGAAAGCCAATCTGGGCTGCAGATCTGTGGCAAGACATTGCTGCTCGCATTGAGAGAATCCCAGTGAAAGTGAGACACATCGATGCTCACATTCCTAAGAGCAAAGCTACTGAGGAACAACAACACAACCATCAGGCAGATCTAGCTGCAAGAGTTTCCCAGGTGGACACAAACTCTGATCCTGATCCTGATCTTGACTGGAAACACCGAGGTGAGCTGTTCTTAGCTCGGTGGGCCCATGACTCGTCAGGACATCAAGGCAGAGATGCAACCTACCGATGGGCTCGTGACAGATCCATTGACATTTCCATGGATGCTATCACACAAGTCATCCATGACTGTGACATTTGTGCTGCTATTAAGCAGGCAAAGCGGATCAAGCCCTTGTGGTACGGTGACCGATGGTCCAAGTACAAGTATGGTGAAGCCTGGCAGATTGACTACATCACTCTACCTCGTTCTCCATCTGGTAAGCAGTATGTGCTGACTATGGTAGAGGCAAGCACTGGATGGCTGGAAACTTATCCAGTTCCTCATGCAACTGCACGTAACACCATTCTTGGCCTGGAGAGACAAATCCTGTGGAGACACGGAACTCCAGAGAGGATTGAGTCGGACAACGGAACTCACTTCAAGAACAATCTTGTAAAAAACTGGGCCAAAGAGCACGGCATCGAGTGGATATTCCACATTCCCTACTATGCACCAGCTGCAGGGAAGATCGAACGCTACAACGGTTTGCTGAAAACCACTCTCAAAGCCATGGGGGGTGGATCTTTGAAAAACTGGGAGAAACATTTAGCACAAGCAACCTGGTTGGTGAATAGTAGAGGTTCAGTGAATCGAGCTGGACCTGCCCAATCAGATTTGTTGCGAAAGGAAGAAGGTGATAGAGTTCCTGTTATCAGAGAAAAGAATCTGTTAGGCAAAACTGTTTGGGTATTTTCTCCTTCAGGAGAGGCCAAACCTGTCCGAGGGGTGGTTTCTGCTGAAGGTCCTGGTCACACCTATTGGGTGATGCAAGAAAATGGTGAAATTCAGTGTATTCCACAAAGAAATCTAACTTTGGCTGAGAGAGGTTAAATTCAGAGTGTTGCGCAGATACAGCATCGCGCCCAAGAGGAGAGTTCATGAGATCTACGGTGCACGAACCCTGAGAGCCCTGAGTCACCTGAGAGTCCCTGTTCCTTCCTTCGCTCCATCTGCGAGGAAACAAGCTGTTTGCTGTTTTTCCTGTGATTTGACTCTTTTGAATCATCTACATCTGAAATAGCCGGAATGGACTATGGTCTTTATTCACCTATTGTTGTAGATATTATTTTAGATTAGATAAATGATAGTAGCAGCCAATGGAATTGTTTAGAAGGGGTGGACTGTGGTGGTTTGAAACTGTCTTTTTAATTTTTCCTTGCAAAGTTCAAAACAGAGAAAGTGAAAGAATGTAAATAAGTCACTATTGGGTGTAAGAAAGCAAAATAACGATTGTTCTAAACACTTCCATTGGATAGATAGAAATGTTTAAGAACTATTACCCAAAACAAAGTAGGCACTCGGCACATTCTGCGTTCGGCAGTGGGGGCAGTTGCTGGGCTGTCTGGCTGCTGTTTCTTCTTCTCTTCTGGCTGAAGATAACACGTACTGACCTTGGCAGCTAAGTTAACAACTTTCTGCTTAACTAACTCTGCTTCTCTGTCCAGGGGGGTCTGGGGGGGAAGCTCCTGGGAGAGGGAGGCCCCTTTGGGAGGGTCCCCTTGGGGGGAAGCAAAGGGAGATCGATTGTGCTTTTTCTGTTGATTGTATATATTTGTGAATGTTGTGAATTTTGTATATTTGTACATATTCATTGCATTTCACTGTAGATTTTAGACTCTGCTTGTAAATACAGCTTTTCATTTGCTTCCAGACTGAGCTAGCCTGGTTATTGTTGGTGGGGGGGGAATTTCAGCTCACACCGACACAGCTGTATGCCAGCATCGCAATTGACTAATGATGGGGAGACAGAGGAAGTGGTGGTTATTGGGTATGAAAGGTGTCTCACTAATCATGAGCCTTTGTCATTTTTAGGAGGGAAATCTGATCTGCCAAATAATCTAAATTTGCAACAGGCTCATGTCTTTAGAAACGGAGAAATTAGGAAAGCTTTTCTGTTAATGGTATAATTATGTTCTTTGTAGTTGTAACCTGAAAATGAATCGATAAGCTTAATTCTAGGATGTTAAATTTAGGTGTAAAATTTTGTCTGCTACTTAAATGCAGCAATGGTAGGTTAAAGTGTAGTTATTATTGGCACCTAGAAAAGCATAGTAGTGGTTTAAGGCAGGAAATATAGAATGTTTTAAGAACTGAATACAATTTTCCATACTAGTGAAGTTTCTTTCCTTTTATACAGAACTTGCCAATTTTAGAATTCTTTTCTGTGTAATGTCTTCATTAATGATCTGGATGATGGGGCAGAGTGTACCCTCAAGCGTGTTTGCTGATGACACAAAACTGGGAGCAGTGGCTGATGTGCCAGAGGGATGGAGAAATGTGCTGATGGGTGTAGAGAAATGGCTAGAAAAGACCATGAGCTGCACAATCCAGCCTTTTAGCTAAGCTAACTAACTATAAACAGCCTGACGTGTCCTTGAGAGGCTGATAAGAGAAAGCTTGTCAAGCTTATAAACAGGTTGTGAAGCCAGGTGCTGAAGCCGCAAGGCAGGAAGACATTGCTGATATTATATTCTAATCAGCATACATCAACGGGCGTGTGAACAATGTATGTTAGCCAGTAGCGAGCTAATGTTATTCGTGTGGACAGCACCTAATACTATAAAAGCCTGTGTCTTTTAGCAATAAATGAGCAAGATCCTGAACTCATATTGAGTCCGTGTCTTGACTCTGGCCAATCTCTTACATTTGGCGCCTGAACAGGGACTAGATCAGGACATATCTATTAAGGATTTAGTTGCATTGCAACGAGAAAACAGGCTATGCTGAGAAGTAGTGGCAGAAGCTGGCAGAGCTGTGCAACGATTCCTGACCCTGGACAGGAGTGGCGCTACAAGGCAAAAGCGGCAGTAGCTGGATGCGAGATCGCAACTCACCTCCTGTAAGGGACCCTGGAACCCCACATCTGAAAAAGGTGCAGATGGGGGATAGGAGATTGGAGCGGGTGGCATCCCAGATGGGACAGCTGGAATCTGACTGAGCGCGCCGAGTATGAGTCGGGACGCAGCACTCAAGCTAGGTGCTGGCATGAGCATGAAGAAGCTCAAAGAGCTCTGTCAATAGGCAAAAGAAAAAGGACATTTGAAGGACCCTGAACTCATGTTTAGTATCACAGAGAGGCAGGAGGCAGGGCCGGCTGAAGTGCGAACGGGACTAGGGTCATGGGGCACTCACCCCATCGCAGCTCCACAGACAAGATGGATGGACACATGGACACGAGGAGCTGGGCAGGGAGCTGTGGACCTGCTTGTGGGAGATGGGGGAGAAAGACCAGTGCCTCCCCCCACTGCCGCTGCCACTGGCAAGGGACCCGGGGGCTGCCTGAGCCGAGAGAACCGCGCCGTGCCCTTGAAAACACTCCTGAAGCGTAGAGGTGTAAAAGTTAGTGACTATGATCTAAAGAGGCTGCTTTTATGGGGTAAGCAGCAAGGGTTTGAGCCCTCTTGTAGCACTGCCTTTAGTGTTACTGCATGGCAGAAGCTGGGTAGCCATTTATGGGATGCCTTAACGAAAGGAGATAAAGAAGTTGTAGATACGGCTACTACCTGGTGAATACTTAATGAAACGCTAAAAGACACCAAGCAAGAGCAAGATAAAAAGGAGGAAGAACTTGAAATGGAGCTAAAAGAAAAGGGAATTGAGCTGGGTGTGGGGGAGATAAAGCAGTGGAGGACAAGCCAGCACTCTCCGCCCCCCCTGCCCCTAGCTGCCCAGCCGCTCAGTTGGCACCAGAGGAAAAGGGTGCTGGAGACCAGAAATATCCTTTTCCTAATGAGCAGCTTAAGATCCCTATGAAGTGGAAAAGACCCTGAGACTTTGCTCAGTTGTCATTGGTTGTGTCAGTGTGAGCTGAAATTCCCCCCCCCACTGACAATAACCAGGCTAGCCCAATCTGGAAGCGAATGAAAGCTGTATTTACAAGCAGAGTCTACAATCTATGATGAAATGCAATGAATATGTACAAATATACAAAATTCACAACATTTACAAATATATACAATCAACAGAAAAGCACAACCAATCTCCCTTTGCTTCCCCCCAAAGGGGCCTCCCTCCCAGGAGCTTCCCGCCCAGACCCCCCTGGACAGAAAGCAGAGAGTTAGTTGTGGCAGTTTAGGCTGGATGCCCCCTGCCACTGCTACATGAGATACACCTCTGGTGTCCTGGGTGCCCACCCAGAGGGGTGGACACAGGAAATGGCGTATTTCTACCCATAAATCCTGCGCCCTATAAGGCCATCTGCAGAGTCATTCTCTTCCTCTTTCTTCCCTCTGCTCCCATGGGAGATGTCCTCTCTTATCGGGTAATGCCGGGGGAGTATCCTCAAGGCCTCTTAGGCCTGTCTAGGCCTAATGCCAGGAGGAGAATGGAGGGGGAGGCAGTCTCAGACCTGGCCAGCCTGAGACTTGCCTAGCAGTAGGAGGGGGGGGGAAGGAAGAGCCCTGAGGGGTTGGGTAGACCCTCAGGTGGGAGGAAGGGAGGACTGGGAAGCTTTTGGGAATCCTGTGAGGGGATTCTGTATGCTTTAGGATGTTCTTTTCCACTATGCTTTGTAGTTTGTAGTTTTCTGTAGCTTCACCAATTCGTTTTTCCATTTTAACTTTTTCCATCACTCTCCAATCCGTTTGCGTGTGTCATTCTTTTGTCCCTTTCGGGGCAAGAGATGTTCTGGCTGGCCTCAAACCAGCACAGATTTTTGGTAGCAGAGGATGGTTCCTGCGGGGCGCTGCAGGTTGGTTTGGAGAGGTGCAGGGGTGGAAAAGTTAAAATGGTATCTGGGCGTTGTTGTTTCTGGTGGCTGGGCTCAAGGCTTTGTGCTGGCGCGATCGTGTGAGCGTTTTATGGGTTCCGAGGGGACGCCCTGGTGCATAGCGGTGGCGTAGAATCCCGTCTGCCCTTCCAAGCGGCAGCGGTGATTTTGTAGCCATTTGCTTCGGGGGAAAAGCTTAAGAATGCGGTGCCTGTCCCTTTCCCTTTTGTTCCCCGCGGCGCCAGCGGCGAGCAGAGCGGCGCGGAGCCGAGGAAGGGGGAGGGACAGTCGGAAGCAGACCAGGGTCGGCTTGTCCCGCGGCGGTGGGGGCTGGCCGCAGCGGGAGGTGAGCGATGGCTCCCGTAATCAAGAAGGCGAGCGGTGGCTCCAGTTCAAAGGCTGCTTCCGAGGGCCCAGGGAGCGAGTATAGCTTTGGCTGGAAAAGCCGCTCGTGTGGCCCGAGGGGTGGCGGCGGTTTGGATCTGTACCGCGGCTGCAAAGGTGACGGCGGCTCTCGCTGTTATCTCTCCCTTGACTTTCGGACGCGTTCCGAAAATGGCGCCTAAGCACCTGGCTCCGCCTCTCTTCTCGGCGGGTTGCAGTGCAGCCACTCCCTCTCCGGGGGAGGGCTGTGTAGCCGGATGCCTCCACGCCTCGGTGCGCTTATCGCTCAGGAGGTGCGGCGGCGTGCCTGCGCGCGGCGGCGTGCCTGCGCCTGGAAGCGATCAGCACTTGCGTTGGGAAAGGTCCGTGACTGAGAAGTTGTGAGGTTGTTTCCAGGTGGCCAGGATGTCCGTCGGACCCATGAAGAGTTCACCGTGCAGAAGAATGAACTCTGCATCGCTGGGAGGTTCCACCAATGAGGGAGAAGAGCTGGAATGAACTGTTACCTGAGCCCGAGAGACTCTTCGGAAGGACGCCCAGATGAGGACCTGGACTTTGCCAGACGTCATCTAAGGACTGTTCTGATTTGATGATATGTTTTGGGTGCAGGAATTATGGGTATGAAATAAGGGGTGGAATGTGGCAGTTTAGGCTGGATGCCCCCTGCCACTGCTACATGAGATACACCTCTGGTGTCCTGGGTGCCCACCCAGAGGGGTGGACACAGGAAATGGCGTATTTCTACCCATAAATCCTGCGCCCTATAAGGCCATCTGCAGAGTCATTCTCTTCCTCTTTCTTCCCTCTGCTCCCATGGGAGATGTCCTCTCTTATCGGGTAATGCCGGGGGAGTATCCTCAAGGCCTCTTAGGCCTGTCTAGGCCTAATGCCAGGAGGAGAATGGAGGGGGAGGCAGTCTCAGACCTGGCCAGCCTGAGACTTGCCTAGCAGTAGGAGGGGGGGGGAAGGAAGAGCCCTGAGGGGTTGGGTAGACCCTCAGGTGGGAGGAAGGGAGGACTGGGAAGCTTTTGGGAATCCTGTGAGGGGATTCTGTATGCTTTAGGATGTTCTTTTCCACTATGCTTTGTAGTTTGTAGTTTTCTGTAGCTTCACCAATTCGTTTTTCCATTTTAACTTTTTCCATCACTCTCCAATCCGTTTGCGTGTGTCATTCTTTTGTCCCTTTCGGGGCAAGAGATGTTCTGGCTGGCCTCAAACCAGCACAGATTTTTGGTAGCAGAGGATGGTTCCTGCGGGGCGCTGCAGGTTGGTTTGGAGAGGTGCAGGGGTGGAAAAGTTAAAATGGTATCTGGGCGTTGTTGTTTCTGGTGGCTGGGCTCAAGGCTTTGTGCTGGCGCGATCGTGTGGGCGTTTTATGGGTTCCGAGGGGACGCCCTGGTGCATAGCGGTGGCGTAGAATCCCGTCTGCCCTTCCAAGCGGCAGCGGTGATTTTGTAGCCATTTGCTTCGGGGGAAAAGCTTAAGAATGCGGTGCCTGTCCCTTTCCCTTTTGTTCCCCGCAGCGCCAGCGGCGAGCAGAGCGGCGCAGAGCCGAGGAAGGGGGAGGGACAGTCGGAAGCAGACCAGGGTCGGCTTGTCCCGTGGCGGTGGGGGCTGGCCGCAGCGGGAGGTGAGCGATGGCTCCGGTAATCAAGAAGGCGAGCGGTGGCTCCAGTTCAAAGGCTGCTTCCGAGGGCCCAGGGAGCGAGTATAGCTTTGGCTGGAAAAGCCGCGCGTGTGGCCCGAGGGGTGGCGGCGGTTTGGATCTGTACCGCGGCTGCAAAGGTGACGGCGGCTCTCGCTGTTATCTCTCCCTTGACTTTCGGACGTGTTCCGAAAATGGCGCCTAAGCACCTGGCTCCGCCTCTCTTCTCGGCGGGTTGCAGTGCAGCCACTCCCTCTCCAGGGGAGGGCTGTGTAGCCGGATGCCTCCACGCCTCGGTGCGCTTATCGCTCAGGAGGTGCGGCGGCGTGCCTGCACGCGGCGGCGTGCCTGCGCCTGGAAGCGATCAGCACTTGCGTTGGGAAAGGTCCGTGACTGAGAAGTTGTGAGGTTGTTTCCAGGTGGCCAGGATGTCCGTCGGACCCATGAAGAGTTCACCGTGCAGAAGAATGAACTCTGCATCGCTGGGAGGTTCCACCAATGAGGGAGAAGAGCTGGAATGAACTGTTACCTGAGCCCGAGAGACTCTTCGGAAGGACGCCCAGATGAGGACCTGGACTTTGCCAGACGTCATCTAAGGACTGTTCTGATTTGATGATATGTTTTGGGTGCAGGAATTATGGGTATGAAATAAGGGGTGGAATGTGGCAGTTTAGGCTGGATGCCCCCTGCCACTGCTACATGAGATACACCTCTGGTGTCCTGGGTGCCCACCCAGAGGGGTGGACACAGGAAATGGCGTATTTCTACCCATAAATCCTGCGCCCTATAAGGCCATCTGCAGAGTCATTCTCTTCCTCTTTCTTCCCTCTGCTCCCATGGGAGATGTCCTCTCTTATCGGGTAATGCCGGGGGAGTATCCTCAAGGCCTCTTAGGCCTGACTAGGCCTAATGCCAGGAGGAGAATGGAGGGGGAGGCAGTCTCAGACCTGGCCAGCCTGAGACTTGCCTAGCAGTAGGAGGGGGGGGGAAGGAAGAGCCCTGAGGGGTTGGGTAGACCCTCAGGTGGGAGGAAGGGAGGACTGGGAAGCTTTTGGGAATCCTGTGAGGGGATTCTGTATGCTTTAGGATGTTCTTTTCCACTATGCTTTGTCGTTTGTAGTTTTCTGTAGCTTCACCAATTCGTTTTTCCATTTTAACTTTTTCCATCACTCTCCAATCCGTTTGCGTGTGTCATTCTTTTGTCCCTTTCAGGACAAGAGATGTTCTGGCTGGCCTCAAACCAGCAGAAAGTTGTTAACTTAGCTGCCAAGGTCAGTGTGTTATCTTCTGCCAGAAGAGAAGAAGAAACAGCTGCCAGACAGCCCAGCAACTGCCTCGACTGCAGAATGCAGAATGTGCAGAGTGCCCCACTTTGTTTTGGGTAATATTTCTTAAACATTTCTATCTATCCAATGGAACTGTTTAGAACAATCAGTGTTTTGTTTTCTTACACCCAGTAGTGAGTACACTCTTTCACTTTCTCTGTTTTGAACTTTGCAAGGAAAAAATTAAAAAGACAGTTTCAAACCATCACATTGGTGTTTCAATCTTCACACGATCAGTTGAAGGAGCACTTGACAAATGAGAATCATAATGACCCTAATGATCCCGGCAGCAGCAATTCCCTCCCCTCCCTTCTGATACTGAGGAAGAGGGTGAGAAGGACATCTCACCCCAGGCTGTGAGGTTGCAAAAGACTGTGGGGGGAGGAGGATGTCGACTTTACCTAACTCTGACCCCTCTATCATGTGTCAGCGTGAGCTGAAATTTCCCCCCCCCCCAACAATAACCAGGCTAGCTCAGTCTGGAAGCGAATGAAAGCTGTATTTAGAAGCAAAATCTACAATCTATGATGAAATGCAATTCATATGTACAAATGTACAACATTTACAAATATATACAATCAACGGAAAAGCACAACCAAGTTCCCTTTGCTTCCCCCCAAAGGGGATCTTTCCCAAGGGGCCTCTCTCCCAGGGGCCTCCCCCCAGACCCCCCTGGCAGAAAGCAGAGTTAGCTAAAGCAGAAAGTTGTTAACTTAGCTCGCCAAGGTCAGTATGTTATCTTCAGCCAGAAGAGAAGAAGAAAACAGCAGCCAGACACCCCAGCAAGCTGCCCCGACTGCAGAATGCAGAGTGCAGAGTGCCCGCTTTGTTTTGAGTAGTAGTTCTTAAATATTTCTATCTATCCAATGGAAGTGTTTAGAACAATCATCATTTTGCTTTCTTACACCCAATAGTGACTTATTTACACTCTTTCTCTGCTTGAACTTTGCAAGGAAAAAATAAAGAGACAGTTTCAAACCATCACATATCACCATCGAGATTTTGGCAGCTGGTTTGTCAGAAAGCTGGTTCAGGGGGTGATTTGGATTTAGTGGAAAAGCTGGAAGTGCCACACATGATCTTCACTCCAGTGCAGACGCATTCCCGTATGAGTGTTTCTGATGACTATCGTGAGCCCATGGCTTTCCCTGTGGAAAAAGTGGCTCCAGGGACTGGTCAGCAGGATAACCATCAAGTTTTGGGCTTAAAAGTTGTGCAGGACTTGCACGCAAGAAAGAAAACGGGAGGCTGCCTGGGGTCCAGTGACCACGAAATAATTGCGTTTTCAATATATGGTGAAACCAGCAGGGGCAGCACCAAAACCCCCACCCTGGAATTCCGAAGGGCAGACTTTGGCTTATTCAAGGAACTAACTCGGAGAGTTCCTTGGAAACAGCCCTTAAAAACAAAGGGGTCCAGAAAGGCTGAACTTACTTCAAGAAAAAACTCCTGAAGGCGCAGGAACAGGCTGTGCCCATGTGCCGGAAGAGGAGCCGACGAGGGAGACAACCGGACTGGATGAGCAAGGAGCTTCTAAAGGAATTAAGGGAAAAAAAGAGGGTGTGCCACGTTTTGAAAAAAGGGGAGGTATCCCAGGATGACTTTAAGGACATTGCTAAGTCTTGTAGGAAAAAAATTAGGCAAAAGCCCATTTAGAACTTAGACTGGCTGTGGCCATAAAAGAGAATAAAAAATATTTCTATAAATATATTAATGGTAAAAGAAGAGGCAAGGACGACCTCCACTCTTTATTGGATGTGGAGGGGAATATAGTAACAAAAGATGTGGAAAAGGCAGAGGTACTTAACACCTTCTTTGCCTCAGTCTTCAATAGTGGGATAGGCTGTCTGCAGGACAACTGGCCTCCTGAACTGGCAGATGGAGTCGGGGACCAGTATAGTCCCCCTGTAATCCAGGAGGAAGTGGTAAGGGACCTACTGACCCACTTGGATCCTCACAAGTCCATGGGACCTGATGGGATCCATCCTAGGGTGCTGAGAGAGCTGGCAGATGAGCTGGCCAAGCCACTCTCCATCATTTATCAGCAGTTCTGGCTCACAGGTGAGGTCCCTGATGACTGGAAGCTGGCCAATGTGATGCCCATCCACAAAAAGGGCCTGAAGGAGGAATCAGGAAATTACAGACCTGTCAGCCTGACCTCAGTGTCAGGCAAGGTTATGGAACAGGTCATCCTGAGTACAATCACACAGAATCTGCAAGATGGTCAAGGGATCAGGCCCAGCCAGCATGGATTCAGGAGGGGCAGGTCCTGCCTGACCAACCTGATCTGCTTTTACAATCAGGTTACCTGTCTGGTGAATGCGGGGAAGGCTGTGGATGTAGTCTACCTGGACTTCAGCAAAGCCTTTGACACTGTCTGCCACAAGAAGCTCCTGGCAAAGCTGGCAGCTCGTGGTTTGGACAGATTCACTCTGAAATGGGTCAAGAACTGGCTGGAGGGCTGGGCCCAGAGAGTGGTGGTGAACGGTGCCACATCCAGATGGTGTCCAGTCACTAGTGGTGTCCCCCAGGAATCAGTGCTGGGCCCCATCCTGTTCAATATCTTTATTGATGATGTAGATGAAGGAATTGAGTCCATCATCAGTAAGTTCGCAGATGACACCAAGTTAGGAGCAGGTGTTGATCTGTTGGAGGGTAGAAGGGCCCTGCAGAAGGACCTGGACAGGCTGGATGGGTGGGCAGAGGCCAATGGGATGAAATTTATCAAGACTAAGTGCAAGGTTCTACACTTTGGCCACAACAACCCCAAGCAGCGCTACAGGCTGGGGACAGAGTGGCTGGAGAGCAGCCAGACAGAGAGGGACCTCGGGGTGCTGGTTGATAGTAGGCTGAACATGAGCCAGCAGTGTGCCAATGGCATCCTGGCCTGTATCAGGAATAGTGTAGCCAGCAGGTCAAGGGAGGTTATTCTTCCCCTGTACTCAGCCCTGGTCAGGCCACACCTTGAGTATTGTGTCCAGTTCTGGGCTCCTCAGTTCAAGAGAGATGTTGAGGTGCTGGAACGTGTCCAGAGAAGGGCAACGAAGCTGGTGAGGGGCCTGAAACACAAACCCTATGAGGAGAGGCTGAGGGAGCTGGGGTTGTTTAGCCTGGAGAAGAGGAGGCTCAGGGGTGACCTCATTGCTGTCTACAACTACCTGAAGGGAGGTTGTAGGCAGGTGGGGGTTGGTCTCTTCTCCCAGGCAACCAGCAGCAGAACAAGAGGACACAGTCTCAAGTTGGGCTGGGGGAGGTATAGGCTGGATGTTAGGAGGAAGTTCTTCACAGAGAGGGTGATTGCCCATTGGAATGTGCTGCTCAGGGAGGTGGAGACGTTCAAGAGGAGACTGGATGAGGCTGGGCTATCAGTTGGACTAGATGATCTTGGAGGTCTCTTCCAACCTGGTTGATTCTATGATTCTATGAATACTCTTAGAGATATTGTTAAAGAGCAGGGGAAAAGTATGGCTCGGGAGCAGAAACCTGTCCTAGAAGCCTTTTGGAAACTCTTTAAGCAACATGAAAAGTCTATCGGTACCTCTGCTCTTCAGCAGATGCTCTTTTCAGCACCCGAGCACCACTTCTCTAACACTAGAAGGATAGTTTATGATCCAGGAATCTGGGATAAGATCAGAGCTAAGTTTTGGGACTGTGCTAAGAAGGAAGATAAGATTAGAGAGATTAAAGGAGTGCCTGACACTGAAGCTGCCTTGGAGAAGGAAGTGGGAAACATTGATTGCCGAAGGATTTTGTGTGCCTTGGGAAATGGCAATGAATGATGTGCTAACAGCTTGCACGCATCAACATCTAGAGACTTTGGCAGTGGAGGCTTTTGTAGCTTCTCCCGCAGCCTTTGAATTTTCAAACCACAGGGATATCAGTGTGGAATGGGAGGAAATGGCCACCGGTTGGGCCATTACAAGCCTAAGAGCAGTGGTACCAGCCACAGCAGGGAGTCAAGTGGCTTCCCCCATGGTGGCTTAGGCTTGTCCTGTGTGTGTCGGTGTGAGCTGAAATTCTCCCCCCCACCGACAATAACCAGGCTAGCTCAGTCTGGAAGCAAATGAAAAGCTGTATTTACAAGCAGAGTCTAAAATCTACAATGAAATGCAATGAATATGTACAAATATACAAAATTCACGACATTCACAAATATATACAATCAACAGAAAAAGCACAACCGATCTCCCTTTGCTTCCCCCCAAGGGGACCCTCCCAAAGGGGCCTCCCTCTCTCCCAGGAGCTTCCCCCCCCAGACCCCCCTGGACAGAGAAGCAGAGTTTAGTTAGAGCAGAAAGTTGTTAACTTAGCTGCCAAGGTCACTGTGTTATCTTCAGCCAGAAGAGAAGAAGAAACAGCAACCAGACAGCCCAGCAACTGCCCCCACTGCCGAACGCAGAATGTGCCGAATGCCTACTTTGTTTTGGGTAGTAGTTCTTAAACATTTCTATCTATCCAATGGAAGTGTTTAGAACAATCGTTATTTTGCTTTCTTACACCCAATAGTGACTTATTTACATTCTTTCACTTTCTCTGTTCTGAACTTTGCAAGGAAAAATTAAAAAGACAGTTTCAAACCATCACAGTCCACCCCTTCTAAACAATTCCATTGGCTGCTGCTATCATTTATCTAATCTAAAATAATATCTACAACAATAGGTGAATAAAGACCATAGTCCATTCCGGCTATTTCAGATGTAGATGATTCAAAAGAGTCAAATCACAGGAAAAACAGCGAAACAGCTTGTTTCCTCGCAGATGGAGCGAAGGAAGGAACAGGGACTCTCAGGTGACTCAGGGCTCTCAGGGTTCGTGCACCGTAAATCTCATGAACTCTCCTCTTGGGCGCGATGCTGTGTCTGCGCAACACTCTGAATTTAACCTCTTTCAGCCAAAGTTAGATTTCTTTGTGGAATACACTGAATTTCACCATTTTCTTGCATCACCCAATAGGTGTGACCAGGACCTTCAGCAGAAACCACCCCTCGGACAGGTTTGGCCTCTCCTGAAGGAGAAAATACCCAAACAGTTTTGCCTAACAGATTCTTTTCTCTGATAACAGGAACTCTATCACCTTCCTCCTTTCGCAACAAATCTGATTGGGCAGGTCCAGCTCGATTCACTGAACCTCTACTATTCACCAACCAGGTTGCTTGTGCTAAATGTTTCTCCCAGTTTTTCAAAGATCCACCCCCCATGGCTTTGAGAGTGGTTTTCAGCAAACCGTTGTAGCGTTCGATCTTCCCTGCAGCTGGTGCATAGTAGGGAATGTGGAATATCCACTCGATGCCGTGCTCTTTGGCCCAGTTTTTTACAAGATTGTTCTTGAAGTGAGTTCCGTTGTCTGACTCAATCCTCTCTGGAGTTCCGTGTCTCCACAGGATTTGTCTCTCCAGGCCAAGAATGGTGTTACGTGCAGTTGCATGAGGAACTGGATAAGTTTCCAGCCATCCAGTGCTTCGCCTCTACCATAGTCAGCACATACTGCTTACCAGATCGAGAACGAGGTAGAGTGATGTAGTCAATCTGCCAGGCTTCACCATACTTGTACTTGGACCATCGGTCACCGTACCACAAGGGCTTGATCCGCTTTGCCTGCTTAATAGCAGCACAAATGTCACAGTCATGGATGACTTGTGTGATAGCATCCATGGAAATGTCAATGGATCTGTCACGAGCCCATCGGTAGGTTGCATCTCTGCCTTGATGTCCTGATGAGTCATGGGCCCACCGAGCTAAGAACAGCTCACCTCGGTGTTTCCAGTCAAGATCAGGATCAAGATCAGAGTTTGTGTCCACCTGGGAAACTCTTGCAGCTAGATCTGCCTGATGGTTGTGTTGTTGTTCCTCAGTAGCTCTGCTCTTAGGAATGTGAGCATCGATGTGTCTCACTTTCACTGGGATTCTCTCAATGCGAGCAGCAATGTCTTGCCACAGATCTGCAGCCCAGATTGGCTTTCCTTTCCTCTGCCAGCCATTCTTCTTCCAGTCTTTCAGCCAACCCCACAAGGCATTGGCTACCATCCACGAGTCGGTGTAGAGATAAAGCTTTGGCCATCTCTCACGTTCAGCTACGTTAAGAGCTAGCTGGACAGCTTTTACCTCTGCAAATTGACTGGATTCTCCTTCTCCATCTCTCGCTTCTGCAACTCTGCGCGTTGGACTCCACACTGCAGATTTCCATCTCCGCTTGTTCCCAACAAGACGACAGGAACCGTCTGTGAACAAAGCATATCTCTTTTCATCATCAGACAGATCACTGTAAGGAGGAGCTTCCTCAGCACGAGTTACTCTCTCCTCTGGAGGTTTAGCACAGCTTGTGCCTTCTGGCCAGTTTGTGATCACCTCCACCAAACCAGGCCTTTCGAGATTTCCCATTCGAGCTCTCTGTGTTATCAGAGCCATCCACTTAGACCAGGTAGCATCTGTTGCATGATGTGGTGAAGAACCTTTGCCTTTGAACATCCAATTCAGAACTGGCAATCTAGGAGCTAGAAGAAGTTGTGACTCAGTTCCAATCACTTCAGAAGCAGCTTTCACTCCTTCATAAGCAGCTAAAATCTCTTTCTCTGTTGGAGTGTAGTTTGCCTCTGAGCCTCTGTAGCCACGACCCCAGAAACCAAGAGGACGTCCTCGTGTCTCCCCTGGAGCTCTTTGCCATAAGCACCAGGTTGGACCATTGTCACTCGCGGCCGTGTACAGAATGTTCTTAATGTCTGGACCAGTTCGGACAGGTCCCAGACCCATCGCTTGGACTACCTCTCGCTTGATCTGGTCAAAGGCTGCTTGTTGCTCAGGACCCCATTGGAAACTGTTTCTCTTTCGAGTCACATCATATAGAGGTTTCACAATCTGACTGTATCCAGGAATGTGCAGTCTCCAAAATCCCACTATGCCTAAGAAACGCAGAGTTTCTTTCTTGTTGATGGGATTTGCCATGGTGGAGACTCTGTTTATCACATCCATTGGGATGTGACGGCGACCATCTTGCCACCGCACTCCCAGAAACTGGATTTCTCTGGCAGGTCCTTTCACCTTGTCTCGCTTGATAGCGAAACCAGCTTGCAAGAGAATGTCAAGGATTTTGTTACCTTTCTCGAAGACTTCTTCAGCAGTCTCACCCCAGACGATGATGTCATCGATGAACTGAATGTGTTCTGGAGCTCCACCTTTCTCCAAAGCATCATGGATCACTGCATGGCAGATGGTTGAACTGTGAATCCACCCCTGGGGCAAACGATTGAATGTGTACTGAATGCCTCTCCAGGTGAAAGCAAACTGAGGCCTGCATTCCTCTGCTATGGGAATAGAGAAGAAAGCATTAGCAATGTCTATGGTAGCATACCATTTGGCCTGCTTGGATTCCAGCTCATATTGGAGTTCCATCATGTCTGGTACAGCTGCACTCATGGGTGGAGTTACTTCATTCAAGGCACGGAAATCAACTGTCAGACGCCACTCTCCATTCTGCTTTCTCACAGGCCAGATTGGACTGTTGAAAGGTGAATGAGTTTTGCTGATGACCTTCTGACTCTCCAACTGACGAATCAAGTTTTGAATGGGCACCAAAGAGTCACGGTTGGTTCTGTATTGTCTGTGATGCACAGTTTGAGAAGCAACCGGCAGCTTTACATCCTCTATCTCATGTTGTCCCACAACTGCAGATTCATCTGAAAGCTCAGGTCTAATGGACAACTTCAATTTTCCTCCATCAATTTCTACAGTTGCTATTCCAAAAGCCCATTTGTAACCCTTAGGGTCTTTAAAACGCCCTTCTCTCAGAAAATCAATTCCCAAAATACAAGGTGCATTAGGACCTGTTACAATAGTATGTTTCTTCCACTGCTTCCCAGTTAAACTTATATCAACCTCTATCTTAAACAACTCTTGAGATCCACCAGTGACTCCCTGAATAGTTATAGATTCTCCCCCTTGATAATTTGATGGTATTATGGTGCACTGAGCTCCTGTGTCAACCAAGGCCCTGTACTTCTGAAATTTTGAAGTGCCAGGCCACTGGATGTACACATCCCAATAGATTCTGTTATCTCCATTATCCCTTACCTCCCCCTGGCGGAAGGCAGGGCACCCCTAATGGTGGGGATTACCTCCACATGTACAGCTGGCACAATGTCCAGCACCAGAATTAGGATCACTGTTGGAGCTATCAGAGTTGTTCTGGGAAACTGAGGAAGCGACAGCTACCCTCCTGGTATTGCTACCTCGGGATCTGCCCCTCTGCAGCTCCCGTAACCTCTTGAAAAGATCAGAAGTTGGTTGACCATCCCATCTGTTCATGTTCTCACCAAACTGATCACGTAGAGTTATCCAGATACTGCCACGTGATTGCCTCTGCTGTCTGTTTTGGTTTGACCTGTTCTGGAATGGCCTCCTTGGAGCACGTCTGTTCCTAACAGCTGAAACTTGTATCCATCTGGAGGAAGAGGAATCAGAATCATCCCCCTTCATCAAGTTGGATATGGAGGTTTTAAATTCCTCCTTCAGCTCTTTCATGCAATTCTTTATTTCTCCAGACAAAGTTTCAATGGCTGAAACCAAAGAAGTACGTGCAAGACTATCCTCCAATTGCCTCATTTGGTCAGTGAAATAGCCAACAGTGGGAGGCACTCCACCATAATTTCTTGCCACAATCCTGCTTGCCAGAATAGTAGCATAATTAGGAGGAGCAAGCTTAATGAGCTTTTTGGCAAGGCCTGTTCCAACAGGAATTTCATCAGGATTCAGAGTCTTATGATCTCCGTATATTATTTCTCTCACAGCAAATTCTCTCAGACGCTTGATTCCCTCATCTATTGTGGTCCAAGGCTTAGGGTTCCATGGTAAATCATCTCTGCTGGGGTACCTCAGCGAGACTGCCAGTAGGAGGCGTGCCCACAGAGAAGCTTTACCAATGCACTTGCCTAGATGCCTGTCTATGCCTGTATCCTTTGAGAGCATCCCCAACTGAGAGGCCGACTTGTCACCTACCACCAATGCTGGGGCTCCCATATCAAAACACCTGGCTAGCCAAGACAGGACTGGCTCGTTATCTCCTCTGATGTAATCCTTCCTCACATGTCTAATTTCCTGTCTGGGTGCATTAGCTGACTGTATGTCATCCTCATCATCATCATCATCATCATCCTGAGGTCGCTGTCCCCATAATCCTATTTTAATCCTCCGTTGAATTTCCTTGAGTTCAGAGGCACTGCCTGCAGTTGCTAATTCAGCAGGGTCTACATCTCCATCATCCATGTGGGGTCTCAAGAGGTCTGCCAGAGTTTTAAGGCTAACCTTCTCTTCCTCACCAGAAGGATCTTTCTTAACAGAGGGACCCTGAGTAGAAGGACCCTCATCTCCATCTGCACCATCTCCTGCAGCATCTGCATCTCCTCCTGCAGCTCCTTTACGCTTTCTGCTTACAGTGGCCACCAAATTTACTGGATTGGCTTTCACATTCACAGCAGAGTTGGAGGGAGTAGAGGAATTTTGTGCAGGGTTAGCAGGAGCAGAGGGAGTCTGTGCAGGGTTGGCAGGAGGTGTGCTTTGAGATCCTGCAGCCACTGCTGCGTCCATCTGGGCAGCAGAGGGAGGAGGAGGAGACTGTGCCTCGTTAATGGCGTCTGCCTGCACAGCTATGTCTGTCTGCGCAGCCATTTCTCTCTGTGTAACTATGTCTGCCTGCACAACCATTTCTCTCTGTGTAACTATGTCTGTCTGCACAACCATTTCTCTCTGTGTAACTATGTCTGTCTGCGCAGCCATTTCTCTCTGTGTAACTATGTCTGCCTGCACAACCATTTCTCTCTGTGTAACTATGTCTGTCTGCACAACCATTTCTCTCTGTGTAACCATGTCTGTCTGCGCATCCATTTCTCTCTGTGCAACTGTGTCTGTTTGTGTACCCCTGTCTGCCCGTGCACCCCTCTCTGCCTGTGTAATCGAGTCTGTCTGTGTCGCCGAGTCTGTCTGTGTAACTATGTCTGCCTGTGTACCCGAGTCTGTTATCTCAGATTCTGGCAAAGGTCCCGCAGCTACTGCTGCTGGCTCTGAGTCAAAACTATCGGCAGCTTTCTCACAAACCTGAACTGTGATTTCCTGGTCACCGTAATCAGAATCAGAAACCAATTCCGAACCTCTCTGAGCTTTTCTATGTTTCCTCTTACATCTACGCAGGTCGGAAGAGTGAGTAGCCTTACGTCTTTCTTGACACAGTGCTATCAGCAGCCATATGATTATTCCAAGAAACAACAAAATTAAGGCTAGCACAAGATATCTAGGGTACCACTGGTTCCAAAGACCCTCTGTAGTTGTAAGAGGAGTAACAAACTCAAATGTGTCTGCTAGCAGATTCATAGTTGAGTTACCATATCTTCTAAGCCCAATAAGACCACAACAGAATTCAACAGCATTCAGTAACTTGTTCTTAACCCAAAGAAACGACTTATATGCCACATATCTCACAATCTTGTCTATCATGCAAGAAATGGCCCATCTGTAGACAATCACACTGATAATAGATAAAATAGAATGACTCAGAACCCAAAACAGCTTCATTTTGCTTCCTAATCTGAGCAGGAATAAATCATACAAGCAATCGAGCCCCACGTTGGGCGCCAAAAATAAAAAGTGTGTCGGTGTGAGCTGAAATTCCCCCCCCCACCGACAATAACCAGGCTAGCTCAGTCTGGAAGCAAATGAAAAGCTGTATTTACAAGCAGAGTCTAAAATCTACAATGAAATGCAATGAATATGTACAAATATACAAAATTCACAACATTCACAAATATATACAATCAACAGAAAAAGCACAACCGATCTCCCTTTGCTTCCCCCCAAGGGGACCCTCCCAAAGGGGCCTCCCTCTCCCAGGAGCTTCCCCCCCCAGACCCCCCTGGACAGAGAAGCAGAGTTTAGTTAGAGCAGAAAGTTGTTAACTTAGCTGCCAAGGTCAGTGTGTTATCTTCAGCCAGAAGAGAAGAAGAAACAGCAACCAGACAGCCCAGCAACTGCCCCCACTGCCGAACGCAGAATGTGCCGAATGCCTACTTTGTTTTGGGTAATAGTTCTTAAACATTTCTATCTATCCAATGGAAGTGTTTAGAACAATCGTTATTTTGCTTTCTTACACCCAATAGTGACTTATTTACATTCTTTCACTTTCTCTGTTCTGAACTTTGCAAGGAAAAATTAAAAAGACAGTTTCAAACCACCACACTGTGGCAGAAGAGGTAGCAGCTACGATCGCTATCGTACACCACTGTTTACAGCCCTTGATTCTTTAAAGAAATGTCACAGTTTTTTCATCACCAAGAAACAAGTGAAAAATGCAACTTTGGAGCTGAAGGCAGCATTCATGCAGTCAGAACCTTCATTTCCAAACTTGAAAATCGGCACATTTCTGAAGAAAACAGCTTGTGAACCATGAGGGAAAAAAAAAAACCTTCTCTACAGCCATTTGCCAACCCCCCTCCTTCCTCCCCCCTCCTTCCTCCCCCCTCCTTCCCCCCCCCTCCTTCCCCCCCCCCCCCCTCAGCATGAGTTACTCTCTCCTCTGGAGGTTTTGCACAGCTTGTGCCTTCTGGCCAGTTTGTGATCACCTCCACCGAACCAGGCCTTTCGAGATTTCCCATTCGAGCTCTCTGTGTTATCAGAGCCATCCACTTAGACCAGGTAGCATCTGTTGCATGATGTGGTGAAGATCCTTTGCCTATGAACATCCAATTCAGAACTGGCAATCTAGGAGCTGGAAGAAGTTGTGACTCAGTTCCAATCACTTCAGAAGCAGCTTTCACTCCTTCATAAGCAGCTAAAATCACTTTCTCTGTTGGAGTGTAGTTTGCTTCTGAGCCTCTGTAGCCATGATCCCAGAAACCAAGAGTGCGTTCTCGTGTCTCACCTGGAGCTCTTTGCCATAAGCACCAGGTTGGACCATTGTCACTCGCGGCTGTGTACAGAATGTTCTTAATGTCTGGACCAGTTCGGACAGGTCCCAGACTCAAGGCTTGGACTACCTCTCGCTTTATCTGGTCAAAGGCTGCTTGTTGCTCAGGACCCCATTGGAAACTGTTTCTCTTTCGAGTCACATCATAGAGAGGTTTCACAACCTGACTGCATCCAGGAATGTGCAGTCTCCAAAATCCCACTATGCCTAAGAAGCGTAGAGTTTCTTTCTTATTGATGGGATTTGCCATGGTGGAGACTCTGTTTATCACATCCATTGGGATGTGACGGCGACCATCTTGCCACTGCACTCCCAGAAACTGGATTTCTCTGGCAGGTCCTTTCACCTTGTCTCGCTTGATAGCGAAACCGGCTTGCAAGAGAATGTCAATGATTTTGTTACCTTTCTTGAAGACTTCTTCAGCAGTTTCACCCCAGACGATGATGTCATCGATGAACTGAATGTGTTCTGGAGCTCCACCTTTCTCCAAAGCATCATGGATCACTGCATGGCAGATGGTTGAACTGTGAATCCACCCCTGGGGCAAACGATTGAATGTGTACTGAATGCCTCTCCAGGTGAAGGCAAACTGAGGCCTGCATTCCTCTGCTATGGGAATAGAGAAGAAAGCATTAGCAATGTCTATGGTAGCATACCATTTGGCCTGCTTGGATTCCAGCTCATATTGGAGTTCCATCATGTCTGGTACAGCTGCACTCATGGGCGGAGTTACTTCATTCAAGGCACGGAAATCAACTGTCAGACGCCACTCTCCATTCTGCTTTCTCACAGGCCAGATTGGACTGTTGAAAGGTGAATGAGTTTTGCTGATGACTTTCTGACTCTCCAACTGACGAATCAAGTTTTGAATGGGCACCAAAGAGTCATGGATGGTTCTGTATTGTCTGTGATGCACAGTTTGAGAAGCAACCGGCAACTTCACATCCTCTATCTCATGTTGTCCCACAACTGCAGATTCATCTGAAAGCTCAGGTCTAATAGACAACTTCAATTTTCCTCCATCCATTTCTACAGTTGCTATTCCAAAAGCCCATTTGTAACCCTTAGGGTCTTTAAAAGCACCCTTCTCTCAGAAAATCAATTCCCAAAATACAAGGTGCATTAGGACCTGTTACAATAGTATGTTTCTTCCACTGCTTCCCAGTTAAACTTATGTCAACCTCTATCTTAAACAACTCTTGAGATCCACCAGTGACTCCCTGAATAGTTATAGATTCTCCCCCTTGATAATTTGATGGTATTATGGTGCACTGAGCTCCTGTGTCAACCAAGGCCCTGTACTTCTGAAATTTTGAAGTGCCAGGCCACTGGATGTACACATCCCAATAGATTCTGTTATCTCCATTATCCCTTACCTCCCCCTGGCGGAAGGCAGGGCACCCCTAATTGTAGGGATTACATCCACATGTACATCTGGCACTACGTCCAGCACCAAAATTAGAATCACTGTTGGAGCTATTAGAGTTGTTCTGGGAAACTGAGGAAGCGACAGCTACCCTTCTGGTATTGTTGCCTCGGGCTCTGCCCCTCTGCAGCTCCCGTTACCTCCTGAAAAGATCAGAAGTTGGTTGACCATCCCATCTGTTCGTGTTCTCACCAAACTGATCACGCAGAGTTATCCAGATACTGCCACGTGATTGCCTCTGCTGTCTGTTTTGGTTTGATCTGTTCTGGAATGGCCTTCATGGAGGATGTCTGTTCCTGACAGCTGAAACTTGTCTGGCGGAAGAGGAATCAGCATCATCCCCCTTCATCAAGTTGGATATGGAGGTTTTAAGTTCCTCCTTCAGCTCTTTCATGCAATTCTCCATCTTTCCAGACAGAGTTTCAATGGCTGAAACCAAAGAAGTACGTGTGAGACTATCCTCCAATTGCCTCATTTGGTCAGTGAAATGGCCAACAGTAGGAGGCACTCCACCATAATTTCTTGCCACAATTCTGCTTGCCAGAATAGTAGCATAATTAGGAGGAGCAAGCTTAATGAGCTTTTTCGCAAGGCCTGTTCCAACAGGAATTTCATCAGGATTCAGAGTCTTATGATCTCCATACATCACTTCTCTCACAGCAAACTCTCTCAGACGCTTGATTCCCTCATCTATTGTGGTCTTAAGGCTTAGGGTTCCATGGTATACTGTCTCTGCTATGGTACCTCCTCAGGACTGCCAGTAAGAGGCGTGCCCACAGAGAAACTTTACCAATGCACTTGCCTAGATGCCTGTCTATGCCGGTATCCTTTGTGAGCATCCCCAACTGGGAGGCCGACTTGTCACCTACCACCAATGCTGGGGCTCCCATATCAAAACACCTGGCTAGCCAAGACAGGACTGGCTCAGTATCTCCTCTGATGTAATCCTTCCTCACATGTCTAGTTTCCTGTCTGGGTGCATTAGCTGACTGTATGTCATCCTCCTCCTCCTCCTCCTCCTCCTCATCCTGAGGTCGCTGTCCCCATAGTCCTACTGTAATCCTCCGTGCAATTTCCTGGAGTTCAGAGGCACTTCCAGCAGTTGTTAATTTACCAGGGTCCGCATCCTGACCTATATCTCCATCATCCATGTGTGGTCTCAAGAGGTCTGCCAGAGTTTTAAGGCTAACCTTCTCTTCCCCATCAGAAGGATCTTTCTTAACAGAGGGACCCTGAGCAGAAGGACCCTCACCTCCATGTGCACCATCTGCACCATCTCCTGCATCACCTGCACCTTCTCCTGCAGCTCCTTTTCGCTTTCTGGTGATAGTAGCAACCAAATTTACTGGTTGAGCTTTCACATTCACAGCAGAGTTGGCAGGAGCAGAGGAATTCTGTGCAGGGTTAGCAGGTGCAGAGGGATTCTGTGCAGAGTCAGCACGTACGCTTTGAGACCCTGCAGCTGCTGCTGCGTCTTTCTCGACAGCAGAGGGAGGAGGAGACTGTGCCTCGTTAATGGCGCCTGCCTGAGTAGTCAGGGCTGTTATCTCAGATTCTGGCACAGATCCCACAGCTGCTGCTGCCAGCTCTGTATCAAGGCTATCAGCAGCTTTCTCACAAGCCTTTTCTTCCCTGCGCTTAACTGTGATCTCCTGGACACTGTAATCAAAACCAGAAATTAATTCCAAATCTCTCTGAGCTTTTCTATGTTTCCTCTTAGGTCTACACAGGCTGCAAGAGCAAGTAGTCTTAGGTGTTTCCTTATGTATTTCTCGATACAGTGATACCAGTATCCATATGCTTATTCCAAGAAACAACAAATTCAAGGTTAGCATAAGATATCTAGGGTACCATTGGTTCCAAAGACCCTCTGTAGTTGTAAGAGGAGTGACAAACTCAAATGCGTCTGCTAGCAGATTCATAGTTGAGTTACCATATCTTCTTAGCCCAATAAGACCATAACAGAAATCAACCACATTTAGTAACTTGTTCTTAAGCCAATGAAACGACTTATGTGCCACATATCTCACAACCTTGTCTATCATGGAGGAAATGGCCCATCTGTAGACAATCGCACCAATAACAGAGGAAATAGAATGACTCAGAATCCAAAACAGCTTCATTTTGCTTCCTAATCTGAGCAGAAATAAATCATACAAGCAATTGCTTCACATTGGAGCACCAAAAATAAAAATGTGTCAGTGTGAGCTGAAATTCCCCCCACACCAATAATAACCAGGCTAGCCCAGTCTGGAAGCGAATGAAAGCTGTATTTACAAGCAGAATCTACAATCTATGATGAAATGCAATGAATATGTACAAATATACAAAATTCACAACATTTACAAATCAACAGAAAAGCACAACCAATCTCCCTTTGCTTCCCCCCAAAGGGGACCTTTCCCAAGGGGCCTCTCTTCCAGGGGCCTCCCCCCCAGACCCCCCTTGCAGAAAGCAGTTAGTAAGGTAGAAGCAAAGAGGATTGTTAACTTAGCTTGCCAAGGCCAGTGTGTTATCTTCAGCCAGAAGAGAAGAAGAAAACAGCAACCAGACACCCCAGCAAGTTGCCCCGACTGCAGACTGCAGAGTGCAGAGTGCCCGCTTTGTTTTGGGTAATAGTTCTTAAACATTTCTATCTATCCAATGGAAGTGTTTAGAACAATTATTATTTTGCTTTCTTTCGCCCAATAGTGACTTATTTACACTCTTTCACTTTCTATGCTTGTGTCTCATCAGGTTTTGGACCACATTGGGTCCCAGCAAGATGGGTTTGACCAGTGCTTTCATCATCCTTTGGATGCTGACTGCAACAGCGGCCTTGCAGATCCCAAAGCAGCTACAACACATCAAATTTAGGAAGACTAGCTTGCTGGGCAAACGCCACTAGTGAGCTCACGGATATGGGTGTGATGAATTTGAAGGATTGTCTTGTATGGCTCTGCAAAATCACTCTAAATCTATTCATAAAGACATTCAGCAATTGATTGCCCACTCCCAAAAGGTAAAACAGGACGTCGGTCTATTTGGATTAGATGCTCTAGGCAATTGGCTGGGGCTGAGCAGTTGGCTGAAAGGGTTAGTGCAGACTGGACTCTTAATATTAGCAATAGCGTTAATTGGTTTGTTACGTCTTAGTTGTGCTTTGTCATGTATAAAACACTTATTATTTCACATTACCAATCAGGCTTGGCTTGTGCAAAAAAGAGACGGGGGAATTGTAGAGAAATGGCTAGAAGATAAAAGTCCATGAGCTGCACAATTCAGCCTTTTAGCTAAGCCTGACATGTCCTTGAGAGGTGTCCTGGTTTGGGGCCAGACAGATCGTCTCTTGCCCTGAAAGGGACAAAAGAATGACACTCACACAAACGGATTGGAGAGTGATGGAAAGTTTAAATGGAAAAGCAATTGGTGAAGCTACAGAGAACTACAAACTACAAAGCATAGTGGCAAAGAACATCCTAAAGCATACAGAACCCCTTACATAGTACCCAGAGGCTTCCCAATCCTACCCTTTTCCCCCCACCTGAGGGTCTACCCAAACCCCCAGGGCTCTTTCTTCCCCCCCCTTCTCCCACTGCTAGGCAAGTCTCAGGCTGGCCAGGTCTGAGACTGCCCCCCCTCCATTCCTCTCCTGGCATTAGGCCTAGACAGGCCTACAAGGCCTGAGATACTCCCCCAATGTTACCCGATAAGAGAGCATCGTCCACAGGGGCAGAGAGGGAAGAAAGAGAAAGAGAATGACTTTGCAGATGGATTTATAGGGCGCAGGATTTATGGGTAGAAATACGCAGTTTCCTGTGTCCACCCCTGGGCACCCAGGACACCAGAGGTGTAATTTATGTGGCAGTAGGAGGGGGCACCCAGCCTAAAATGCCACAAGAGGCTGATAAGAGAAAGCTTGGCAAGCTTTTAAACAGGATGTGAAGCCAGGTGCTGAAGCCGCAAGGCAGGAAGACATTGCTGATATTGTATTCCAATCAGCATACATCAACGGGCCTGTGAACAATGTACGTTAGCCAGTAGCGAGCTAATGTTATTCGCATGGACAGCACCTAATACTATAAAAGCCTGTGTCTTTTAGCAATAAATGAGCAAGATCCTGAACTCATATTGAGTCCATGTCTTGACTCTGGCCAATCTCCTACAGATGGGAAGCTTGTTCAATGGGGGAAGTGCCAAGTCCTGCACTGGGAGAGGAACAACCCCATGCACCAATATATGCTGGGGGCCACCCAGCTGGAAAGCTGCTTGGCAGAAAAGGACCTGGAGGGTCCTTGTGAACACCAAGTTGAGCTTGAGCCAACAATGTGCCCTTCCAGCAAAGGCGGCAAATGGCATCCTGGGCTGCATTAGATAAAGTATTGCCACCAAGTTGAGGAAAATGAAGCTGAAGTGAATTGCTTGCTTTATTGTGAAGAACGCACATGTGGTTTGTTAACATAGCTCAGCTGACATACTGTATTTCATTATTGCTCTAATAATTTTATGAGGTGCCTAAGTCTTCTGGACTCTTATTTATTGGGACCAAGTTCAAATACTTGATGTGATGCAGTATGGAAAATTACTACTTCAGGTAGAAATTAGTAAAAATGATTGTAGAAGAAGAGTTGGTAGATGTGTGGTTGGTAGAATTAGAAGAGTGATTATCAAATAGGAATAATTACAGCATAGTACCCTAGGAATTGATCTTGATTCTTAGTATTTATATTAGTATGATGTGTCATGCAAAGGAAATAGTCAATACACAAGTAACTTTAGAAGAAGCTGCTCTGAGGAAGCTAGACTGTTTGGAAAGAAAGCAGTGTGAGTAGCACAGCGGAAACTTCATCTGCAATGATGCATATAGTTCTTGCCATCTGTAGTAAAGACAGAAAAGTAGATAATAGTAGGATAATTGCAAAGAGCAACTGTGAGAAATATCAGTAGAATAGGAAGTCTGGCAAGATAGTCTGGGAGGAGGTAAATTCATATCAGCAAACGTGATGAGGTACTAATCATTAAAGGGTTAAAACTCTTGTAAGTTAAATGAAGGTGGCACAAAAATATTTTGATATAAATTAATTACATGAAAGTGTCTGGTCATCTTAAAAGATCTTAAGACCATGGGGAGAAAAAGAAGTGTCATAAATTAAGAAAAAATATTGCCGTGACTTTCTGTAACATAACATTTAAAAAGGGAGAAGCAGTCAATTCTAGAATGTTTCTTGCAAGACTACAAATTTGATTACTAACTCTGTGTGATGTTGCAGAAGCAAGGGGAACAGGTTTGCTAAAGTAAACATGGTCACAGAAGTATATTAGCCTTTGTGGTGGTTTGGCCCTGGTTGGGGGCCAGATGCCCACCAAAGCTGCTCTATCACTCCCCTTCCTAGATAGACAGGGAAGAGGGAAAATATAACCAAAGGTCTGTGAGTCAAGTTAGAAGCAATTTACTAGGATGAAAAGCAAAAGTAAAGGCCACTTGCGGAAGAAAGAGTAAACAAAGATATTATTCTCTACTTCCCGTCAGCAGACAATGTTTGGTCACTTCCCAGGAAGCAGGATTTCAGTACACGTAGCAGTTGCTCTGGAGGACAGATGCTATCAATTAAAGCCCCCACACTTCCTTCTTTCCCTTAGCTTTTATATCTGAGCTGACATCAGTTTGGGTCAGTTGGCCTGACCGTGTCCTCTCCCAAGATCTTGCCCATCCTTCAGCCTACTGTTTGGGGGGGAAAATGTTGGAAAAGCACAGCCTTGGTGCATGGCTCAGCAGTAGCCAAAACACTGGTGCATTATCAACACCTAGCTACATCACTGCAAAACACAGCACTATGAAAGATGCTCTGGGGAGAATTAACTCCAGCTCAGCCAAACTAAATGCAGCCTTAGAAAGCAAATTATTTGGGCTGTTAATTCTATACCATGATAAGGAAGTTAAATACAAAAATAGCACAGAAGAAAAGAAACTATCTGTAGTAGAGTCTTGTTAATAGTCTTCCTCATAATGATCACAATCTCTTCACAATATTAAATACTGAAAACTGTCAGGCAGCTTTAACCATATATATTCTGAGAACAAAAGCATTTTCTTTGATAAACTGACTGATACTGTTACCTCATAGTGTGTTGTGAACACTGTATTGTATTTTGTAGTAGTAACTTAAGCATGGTTTCATGAAACATGAAGAGTCAAATTAATGCTTCCTGGACAGGTCCCTGTTCTTTGTCTGCCATTTTTTCCCCCCTTGCTTCCATGTGTTAAGCTTATGTGGCTTCTGGCACTCAGCAGACTGTTGTGAGCTCCATTTTCAACATTTCTATGAACCCAGCAAAAAAACCCCAACCTCTTACTTTTTTACTAGATGAATGAGTTAAATCAGTGCACTGAATAGCTTGACAAGTAGCAGAACTAGCACTAGGAATGGAATAGAATGGCACACTTCCATACTGTTAGATATGTAGATAATGCAGCCTTATTTTATTGTTTGTCATTCACTTTCACCATCATAAAATAGTCATCCTGAATTTTTCTGGTGGATTTCTCACTTTAAACTGGCAAAACAGAAAAACCACCTGTATACATCAAGTAGGAGGAATTGTTTCAAGCAGTGGTGAGAGCTACACCAGAGTGGTTCAGGTATTTTCCTTACACTGTTACACTAAGAAGCTGAAAATTAAAATGAAACATGATTGCGAGTACAACTCAACTGAACTGAATTTTGAATGAAATGCAAGTGATCTTTTAAGGAGAGGCCTAAGATGGGAAGAAGGCAGAGTCCAATAAAATTATCTCTGTGCTTCTGCTGTAAGAATGTTTGGTGGGGTGCTGTTTGTTTGGCTGATTTTGTTGGGTTTTTGGTTGGTTGGTTTTGTTTTAAAAAATATATTGAAGTTAATTAATTCTGTTGTAATTAAAATGACATTAGTTTTTCTTAAAAAAAAACCAGCAAAACTAAACACAAGGGAGTTAAAGGAATGTCTTTCGCAAATATAATAGTATCTATAGTTAGAAAGTGCTTTTTTCTGGTAGTTATGTCAGAGAGAATATTGTAGTCTTTAGGAAAAAATACTGTAATTCTTGTTCCTTTTGCTTTTGAGCATAACCATGCTGCAAGTTCACTTTACCACTAAGTATGATTCATTTTTCTGTTCTACAAAATAAAGGATGCTACCTTCTTGATAGGCATGGAATTGGTTTTGAATTGTCTTTCAATAGTGCTATGGAGATGTGAAACCCTATAGAGATTCTTAAATATTATTGAAATGCAGTGCAGAAGGTGTACAGAAAATTCAGAATAATCACTTAATCTTCGTTTCATATCATTGTTCCAGATAGTGATATTTTGCCCAGTTTACTTAAAAAAAAAAACAAAACCCAAACCAAAACAAACTATTGCAGGCTTTTAATCATAATGCAGTTATAGATCAATATAGGGCAATAATATTAGTATCAGTTCAAATAATTAAGCCTTCAAAGCAATTATTTTTTATTTCTACTGTTAATATTTACTCATTCCTAGTAAATAGCCACATAAGATGAGGGGGAATGGCTTTAAACTGAGAGTAAATTTAGACTGGATATTAGGGAGAAATTCCTTACAGTGAGGGTGGTGAGACACTGGAACAGGTTGCCCAGAGAGGTTGAGGATGCCCCATATGAGTGAGTGGGGCTAGATTTATAATTCTAACTTTTTGTGGGCAAAGTCCCTTATCAGAGGTGTGTTTTTAAAGTGTCTCTATCTTGAAGAGTTGTGAGCTAATGTTCATGTAAGTCTCTAAAATCTCATTAATATGATTTACTGAAAAACATCAAACGAATGTCAGTAATTTGACAAGTATGTCAGTGTTATTGAAGAACTACTAAAACACTTTTCAGTCATGAAAAGATAACAGCGTAAAACTTCTGTATTATTTTGAATTAAAAACTTGGGTTCTTTTCAAGGAGTGGAACACAATGTACACACCCTCTTACTAAGAAGAAAGTCATCACCTGCATGATATGTCTCCATCTACGGAAACTTCAAAATGATACAGCCTTTTTAATGGGAGTGGAAGAGTGATAATAAGCCATTAAAGTGTATGATAGCTGTTCCAGGTCTGTTTGTAGAACAGACAAGGATTAATCAAATCTGGGATTTTGAAATGTTTAGGCATTATCTTAGTATGTTGAATTAATCTATTTACTTAATGTCTTTTTCCAATATAGCCATCAGCCAGCTTCAGGTGTAGCCTATTCCCATCCAACTACAGTTGCTAGCTACACTGTCCACCAGGCACCAGTTGCTCCAGCAGCAGCTACAGTTGCAGTAGCCAGGCCTGCTCCAGTAGCTGTTGCAGCTGCCGCAACAGCCGCCGCTTATGGAGGCTATCCTACAACACACACAGCTACAGATTATGGTTATACACAGAGGCAACAAGAAGCTCCACCACCACCACCTCCTGTCACTACGCAGAATTACCAGGTGTGTTTAAAAAAATTGTGTGTGTGTGTGTTTGTTTTGGTTTTTAATGATACGTTAAAAGAAGGCGGCCTGTTTGGTTAAGAGAATGTGGTGTTCTTTATATTTTTCTTCCATGATTCACAGTTTTAATGCAACTCAAATTACTTAGAAGCTAAAACTACAGTCTCAAATTGTGTATATAGAGGTTGTCAGCAGTAGTACTGCAGGAGCTAAGATTTAGACATTCACACAATAAGCAATAAATTGACATATATCTCCAAATGATTTTGTGAACTACTTCTGAATTATGTCTCAGCTAGCCTAAATGTTCAAGTACCATGTGGTAAACTGGGTCATGGAACTGATTTAGATGAAAAAAAT